>NW_019725428.1:2259923-2311707 GCF_002891405.2 Cryptotermes secundus
ACATAAATGGGCGGGTGTTCCGGGGGGGGGGGGGAGAAGGGCGGCCGGCGCGTAAGGCTGACAACCTCACCGCCATCTGTGAGCTGATTGCCTAGACGATGTGGGAGTCTCGACGTCCCACAACCCAATTGGTCTTCATGCCCTGTTACAGGGATAGATTTACCTTTACAGGAATAACTTCACTTTTACCTTTAACTAATACTCAATAGTGTCAACTGATCTACTGTAGGATAGAAGTAGACCTTGGAATATCCGCTCTGACCTCAAACCACGTGATGGTGGAAAATCAGATATATTAACGTGGTGTAAATATTATTATTATTATTATTATTTGCGTTTGTATGTGATGTATGTATATCCGCAAACCTTGCTAACTGACGGAGACAAGGCAACATAAGGAAAAGCAAGTCAAAGGTACGTACGATGTGTTCCACAGTTCGTTTCAACAGCTATCCACAGATGGCTCAGTGCTAGTGGTATCCTTCTACAGTTAGTTCCAGCAGTTCTAAACAGATGACTCCATAATGAAGTTGCGTACTGTAAAGCAAGCATAGTAAAAAATGTAAAGTTGTCCCTGTGCTTAACCAATTAAGCACTACGCCATGAAGTTGTATGTAGGGGTGGATGTATAGATCCATATTTTTTTGACCTCGGTACTAGTTGGAAGTGAGTGGCCAGCTTCACGCCCCGGCCTCTTTACCCCCGGGGAAAGCGCTCCCGGTACCCATTGGATAGGAGGTTGGGTGGGCCCCAGAGCCGGTCTGGACGTTGTGAAGTAGAGACAATTCTAGACTCTACCGGGATACGTCCAGCCCGTAACCAGTCGCTATGCGGACTACGCTATCATTTGTGAACATATATAATTCTACTAGATGATCTTGATTCACTTACGAGTTAAAGATACAGCATTAATATTGATGTCTTTAAGACGTAGATAGAAGTTTAATGTCACGGTTTTGTGACCTAACAACCATTATAAGGCTCTTCGTGTTTGCGTGCTTGCACGGGATTTGCGTTTCGAGAATCCGTCACTGAAATATTCCCAGTGTGCGCAGTGACGTAGGAATGAGACCTGTGTGTGCAAAACAAACAAAACTATTCATCTGGAATCTCTAATTTACCTCGATTGGCAAAGGAATGCAAATTTTCTGCCAGGGCCAACTTTAATGACACTATCTGTTTCGCCATTCCGTTAGTGTAAGCGGCCGTAAGCGGAACTAAACATGAGGATCAGTACCGAGGCATCTACTCTTAAAATTGACGAGATTTTGGTACATTTCTACCGGACAACACGGCGTCATATCCGAGAAGACAATATTCTTCATATTCCCCGCTGTGAGTTCTCAAATCTCAGAAGGAAATATAATATAATAATATTCAGAATTAAAGAATCTAATATTGGTGGCTATGATGAATGCTGTCTTCAGGGATATATCAGTGTAGTTCAGTAAATCTTTGCCGAAGTTTCGGAGGAACTTTCTGGGCAAATCTTCAGGGTTGTAGATATCCTACACTGAAGTCAGAAGCAGATGGACTCTCCGAAACCTCAGTAAGTACCACCAAGTTATAGGGCGTCGACCTCAGGAGACAGTCCAGTAAGTACATAATCACAGACATACATATTAAGTTATTTCGGAAGTTGAATGGAAAAAAAACAGTCAGTAAGGAACGCAGCAGCACAAGGCTAGCAGAATAAAGGGTATCTACTGTAGGTATGATTAATAATTTCAATTCAATTCCTGATGGGAAATTCTCTCAAAGAAACAGGTCAAATAAAATGAAGTGTACTGTTACATAAAGGCTGGAGAAACTGCTTAATCAGGAGCTTTAAAACTTGTACTCTTCTGCAAGTATAATTAGAATGATCAAGTCAAGGAAGACGAGGTGGGCAGTGCATGTAGCACGAATGGGGGAGAAGGGGAATGCATATAGGATATTGGTGGGAAAGCTACAAGGAAAGAGACCACGTGGAAGACCAAGGCGTAGGTGGGTGGACAATATTATAATAGCTCTTAGAGAGATAGGATGGAATGGTATAGACTGGATTGATCTGGCTCAGGATAGGTACCAGTGGAGGGCTCTTGTGAACACGGTAATAAACCTTGGGTTACATAAAATGCTGGGAAGTTTTTGAGTAGCTGCAGATTTTGCTTATCCTCAAGAAGGGCTCAGCTCCATAAGTAAGAAGTAAGTAAGTAAGTAAGTAAGTACTCTTACATAACCCACTGGCCTCCAACTAGTGCCGAGGTCAAGAAAACATCGGTCTATACATCCACTCCTCCGTACATCTTCATGGCTTGATGCTTAATTAGTTAAGCACAGGAACAACTTTTCTTTTTGATCTTATATAAGAACGGTAAGTTACGTCTAGCCGGTCACGGTAGCCTACCGGTCTAAGGCATGTATTGTCTTCGCTCGCTTGGAAACCGGGATCGTGAGTTCGAATCCAACTCAGGGCATGGATGTTTAGTTTGTGTGTGTGCGTTTTTCTGCGTTTGCGACAAGCTGATCACCCGCCAAAGGAGTCCTACCGAATGCGTAAGATCTAAAAAAAAAACGAAGTGAACGGAGAAGTTCATGGAGGTAGGCCTAGGCCCACTGGGGCTGTAGTGCCAAGGGGGGAAAAAATTTACGTCTAACAAAACAATACGTAAGCTTATTTAACACGAAATATCTACGGCACTTCAGGTCTAAATATATACCTGAAACGGCAGTGTGGCTTCGAATCCATTTACGGTCATGTGATATTTGTAGTGAACAAAGTGGCACTGGGGTAGGTTGTCTCCGAATACTTTGGTTTCCCCTGCCAATTCCCGTTCTATACCAACTGTTCCAAGTTCATTTATCGTCATATTATCGCATATATACAGCCTCCATATTCATGGCGTCATTAAATACCAAATTAAAAAATAAAAAAGTAAAATAAAATTATTATTTGTATTGTAAATTTCAACCAAGGAGAATTGTTATGTGGCGAGAAAGGGAACTACCCGTTGAGCAGAACGTGTTGTTATGCGACCGTGCCTTTTTTCTTGTTTTTGCGAGCCAAACTTCAGCGCTCTCAAAAGCGAGATAGCCATTGGCTGTTGTTGGGAGGTAGCTTACAGCATGATACAGGCGCAGTACCGCTCCTCGGAAAACTCAGCGCAGATTCAGCGGCCTGTGTGACACCATTTCAAGCAGTAAGACAGAAGTCGAAATGTAATAATAAAACGTATTTTAGCATAAACACTTTAGAAAATGTGTTAATAATTAAAGAGATATTACATACCTACAAAAGTAAAGGTAAAGTCCCCGTCCGGTCACGGTAGCCGAACGGTCTAAGGCATGCACTGTCTTCGCTCGCTTGGAAACCGGGATCGTGGGTTCGAATCCCACTCAGGGTATGGATGTTTTGTTTGTGTGTGTCCGTTTTCCTGTGTTTGTGTACAGGTAGAGGCCTTGCAACTAGCTGATCACCCGCCCAAGGAGTCCTACCGAACGTGTAAGATCTACGAAAACCGAAGTGAACGGAGAAGTTCATGGAGGTAGGCCTAGGCCCACTGGGGCTGTAGTGCCAAGGAAAAAAAAAGTCCCCATACTCAATGATTTAAGCACTACGCTATGAAATCGAATGGGGAGTGGATGTATACATCCACATTTTCTTGACCTCGGCACTAGATGGAGGTTAGTGGTCAGCTTCACGCCCGAGGAAAGAGCCCCCGGTACCCATTTTACCCATTGGATACGATGGTAGGTGGACCCCAGAGCCGGTCTCGACGATTTGGAGAAAAAAAAATTCTTGACTCTACTTGAACTCTGACCCCTCAGTCGTCCAGCCCGTAGACGTCGCTATACCGACTGAGCTACCCCGGATCTTTATTACATAACTATAGGAACCCAAAAATATGTGAATCAAACTTGATCATAATTTACACTGAAAAAAGACAGCATATTATCACATCATCGGTACTAAAGTTGAGCTTCATCTCTGATCCAGTTGGTCATACAGAGATGAAATTTTCTTACAGCAGTCTCTAAAAGCGGATACTATGTTCCAATAAAATAACGCTATTTGCAAGATCAACATCTTAAATTCTTGAGCTGGGGGAACTCAGACAAGTGTTCTCAGCAAGCACCAAAGACTAACTTGCGTGCTCTTTCATTAAACCAAAAAATATGTACATAATAATAGATTTTTAACTGATGAGGCCATAAAATATAAAACGCGTCACGAAAAGTACAATGTAATGAAAATCTGAAACTCATATTTCGGATGTTTTTGCAGCCTGCTACCAGAAAATATGGGTCTTTTGTTACGGAAGTAGCGGTCTTTTATCGTGTGTACACAAAAATCAAATACAACGAACTAACCAAAAAATCAAAAGTGACACAAGTGTAAAACCGTGATTGGCAAGATGGTGGATAAGGAGAGATTGTCGTTTTCAGTTTATAAACTACTTCTAGAAGGGAAAGAATTACAATTAACAAAGACTCAAGTTCTCGAGCAAAGAAAACTTATGCCATAAAATTCGTTTATCATGATCTTCCATGTTACATGATAAACTGAATAGGCAAGGAAAAATTAAGCTGAATAAGATGTTAATTTAATCAGCATGAAAATCATAGTAGCGGGACATGAGCCCTGAAGTCATACTGATTACAGAGACAAGTTCCCATGGGCGACAGTTTCTCAACTGAAATTGAATTCAATTTCCTCTCTGGCTTTTACACGTTTGTTTACTCCCGTTTCAGATGGAAGGAGACAATTCATCGAAGTCTGGAAGAAAAATCGGCAGAGCAGCATCAAACACCTGACACTGCAGATGTATTTGTTTGTGATTAACTTGGCGACGCTTTGAGAAGCTCAGCTACAAAGCGTGGAATTGGAAGGAAGTGGCCGAGACCTAACCGCGGTACTATCCCTACATTTGCCTGGAGGGACTAAGGAAAACATCAAATTCCCTCCGGAAAACAGATGTTCTGACAAAGACTCGAACCTAACACCTCCCGAATAAGAATCAAGAGAGCTACCGCGATACTAACCCGTTTGGTCTGACTAAAAATATAAATTTTAAACTGAAAATTTAAATTGTATATTTTTAATAAGCGGTAGCGTAGTTAGTTTAGGAGGTATACCGGAAGGTAGCGGGTTCAAGTCCCGATGAGGTCACTGGATTTTTTCAATTGACCTTATCCTTCCAGCCTCACTAAGGTCCTGGGGCCGACGCACCCTCTAACAGAAATGAGTACAAGAAATTAATTAAAAAATTCTCCTGGGGAGTAAAGCGCGGCCGGTGCGTAAGGCTTACAATGTGGGACCCTCAACGTCTCACAACCCTATGGGCCTTCACGGCCTGGTACAGGGTTAGCTTTACTTTTATTTTCTTATCATTTTTTTTTCATTTCTTTTAATCAGAGAATTTCGGAATATCGGACGGATAATAATAACATTTCTCCTAACTTCATGTGCCCGAAATTTGTATGCAACAGTTTTTTTTCGTGGTGAGGTGAGACTGAGTCCACTTGGTACTGCGGCCACTACTGGCCTACTGTACCAGCCCCAGATGATATATTATTGTGATTGTGGAGCAATTGGTGAAATGTGAATTGGCGTGTAAACCGAAGTACTCGGAGAAAACCTACCCCAGTACCACTTTGTCCACCACAAATCCCACATGACCTGACCCGAGCTCGAACCAGGGCCACCGTGGTGGGAAGCCAACGGCTAACCGCCTGAGCTATGGCATGGTCATTTATGCAAGAGTTAGAACTCTGTGGGTTGCAATATGTAAATCCGTTGTGTGCACTACTGGCCCATTGATATTACTGAGTCTTTTTTCATTCGTTTGAACTTTTGTCTGTGATTTGCGTCATTGTGACGCAGTGATATCGGATTGATGACGTAGTTTCATCACCAGAAATAACTCGCATCTATTTTCGCTTACGATAAATGTGAAATGGGGTAGTTATTTTGTAATATCGTATTTTGTATGGATTTTGCCTTACAATAATGAAGCTGACTTCGTCCACGCATTTGAAAAGTCACTGTGACGTAACGTTCAAGAAGCAGAGTTACCGTTTCTTCCCCCGGGATACGGTAACTTCTAATATATTAATATCACAATATATGAAAGCTAAAACTGCAAACAGGTAGACGCCTTGCGACGAGCTGATCACCCGCCCAAGGAGTCCTACCGAATGTGTAAGATCCAGAAAAAACCGAAGTGAACGGAGAAGTTCATGGAGGTAGGCTTAGGCCCACTGGGGCTGTAGTGCCAAGGAAAAAGAAAACTGCAAACATGCAAATTAAAGTTTCGCCATATAATTAAAATAGATAATTCAGTCTGTGTAACGACGGGATGCGGTCTGGACGGGCAGGATTAAATTCCTTATAGGGACAATTGAGTCTTCTCTGCTCCACAGCGTCCCGACAGGCTTTGAGACCCACCCAGTCCCAGCCACCGATCCAACTGCTACTGTGGGCTCATTCCGAGGAGGTAAAGAGGCCGGGGCAAGAAGATGACCACTCACCTCTATTTAGGGCCGAGGTCATATGTGGTGGAACTATACATCCATTCTCCCACATGTGGTGCTCAATCAGTTAATCTCAGGGAAAACTTTATCTTTTCTTTATGAACGAGGATCCTACCCGCGTTCAGAAGCTTCAGTGCAACATGTGCTAGCTCCTGACTACACCAACTGCATGGAACTGAGCCCTTCTTGAAAAGCCCCCAGTCGCTCAGCTACTCAAGAATGTCCAAATATTTTACAGAACCCGAAGGTTCACAAGCGTTCTCCACTCGTCTCTATCCTGTGTCAGATGACTCCAGTTCATATCACCTCTTCCCATTTCTCTTAGATTCATTTTAATATTATTCTATCAACGTCTAGGTATTCTTAGTGGTCCCTGTCCTCAGGTTTCTCTATTGAAATCCTGGACGCATCCATCTTCTCCTTATGCATACTGCATGCCCTACCAATCTCATTCTGCTTGACTTTATCATTCTAATTATATTTGGCGAAAAGTACAAGTTATGAAGTTACCCATTAAACAATCATTCTACATTTATTTCACGTCCGTAACCACTGAACATACTGGCTAGTCTCCTTTTAAATCTTCTAATGTACTCTATGTATTCTGTATCAAGGCATACAAGAGGAAAAAAGAAACAAATTATGCAGGACAAAATTTACATTTGTATATACATGTATTAGACTACAGGATCGGGAGCAATAACAATAATAATAAAAATAAAATAATAATCTCTTGTGAAAGTGTTGTACAGCGAAGGGGAAGGGGTTTGACGGCCGGAGTTCGATTTCCGGCAGGAACAAGAAATTTTTCTGCACTCCCCAACTTTCAGATTTTCTCTGGAACCTACTCAGTCTCTTCACTGGGGTTCGTTTCCTCGAGAGTGATGAAGCCAGGGCGTGAAGTTGACTACTTACCTGTATCTACTGCCGAGGTCAAGAATAGTGGAACTTCACTTCCTCTCCCCAGTACGTCTTCATAACGTGTGTGCTTAAAATTTGAATAAATGAGTTTAAAAAAAAATAAGTTCGGTTTCTTTTGGGTACCCCCTCGTACATGTTACAAATACTCTGACTGCAAGGTTGAGCTGAGAAAAAAAAATTGGTCGTGATTCTCAAGGGGCTTGGCGCCAAGACGAACTGATTGGCGGTAAACCGCCAGCCGTAAAGTAACTCTGAGTCTGACAAATCAAAAGCGCTTAATAACTAGTAGTTCTATACACACAAGCTTACTATACAATGTACAAAATTCATCATATTCAATTAGGTTAAGGTATATTATCCGGTAATTCGAAAATCTTGCAATAATCCGCTGGAGATAACAAACCGGGTAGACGGTCCCTCATTAAAGTACTTAACAATAGACAATATCTTGCATTACAAGTAAACGAAAATACTTATAACGAATGCAGATTAGCGATTAAATAAGAGAAGCAGAGCATGTTAAATCATTAAATTTGTGTTCGGGAGGAACCGGGTTCGAACCTCGACGAGTTTACACACTTATCCTCATTAAGATTAATTAATGCTTTCTTACAGTCTTCACAGGAGATTGTTGGGTAATAATGATAAATCGATATGCTTAATAATTAGAATAAATCCCATTACAATTTAATTGGGAATCTTTTACGATTGTCAATGTCATTATCGAATTTTAAGCACTTAATCTGTTGAAAAAACAACGTGTCTATAAGTACAGACTGAGGTCAGCCGTTTCTAAGGGACCAAATAGAGCAGGTGTCTCCTTCCTCACGTGAGGATGGAAACGGAAACAGTTTGCGAAACGTTACGTTTTCTAGTTTGTAGAATACCGGAAGGTGGATGAAGTCCGAAAATCCAGTAATTCTGATTAAACAAAAGAAGTTTTGATCCAGTTCAATACAAAATACACTAATTCTGTGATGTATTGGATAAATAAAATAAAAAATACACAGTCATTATGTATAATTATTAGACGTTTGAAAGAAAAATATTCTTTATTGCGACAAACCTTTGAAAGTGTGTACTATTAGTATTTGGGTATCCTGTGCTTCTTTACTGATATAGAAAACAATCAGTTTAGATTTGAAAAACAGCTCAGCAACAAGGACGATTTTTGATTCGCCGTTTTCTTTTTCCTTTTCCCCTTGTGATGCACCTTTTGTGAGAAGCAGCATAGTTCATAAATTTCTTGGACACTCCTGTTCCTAATTTTAAAACACAGAAAACTATTTTCTCTGGGTGTCCTTTCCGATATCAATTCTTATTTTCCCATTTTTAGGCAGCGCTTTTGGGTGAAACGTGATGACGCGTGGGGACGGACGTTTCAATATTATACGTAATTATACAGTAAATGGATAATGATGGTGATGATACATAGTAAACCGTTATAATTTAGCCTACCAAATGCTCCTGGCACGTTAAGTAGGAACGAGGAACCTTGCGAAATTTAATATGTCAAGTTCGTTATAATGTGTTTTTAAAGGGAAACTGGTTACATTGCTGTTCGAACATTTGCCTCAAGAAATTAAGGATATGTTTACTGACGTGCTGCACTAGTTAGGCGGGAAAGGATCTTCACGTCCTGAATATGGCGAAGAATGAAATATGCACACACAACTCGTTACACTATTAGTAAACATGGTTTGCATAAGCATGTCGACAAGGCATAAAAAAAGTGGTTTAAACTGTAAAATGAAAGAAACGGTAGACACATTTAATAAAGAAACAGTGTTATAAGATCTCAGTTAAATACACAAAGCAAATGGAGAGTTTCAGACATTTGCACTGGCATGTGTTAAGATTACTAGAGCATACGAAGGACGAAGAAGAGCTGAGCTTGTATGTCCGCTAAGGAGGCCGAAATGTTGCAGACATATCTCCACTACTGGATCCATAACAGTAATTCATCATCGGGGTAATGATTAATTGTTACCATCAAAACGAAATAACAATGCCGCAAATTTTGAAAATAATCAATAACTTCCACTGGTATGTGACATGTAATCAATTTTTAACATTTGCAGTTTTTTCTTGCTTCATGAGTGACTTCAAGAATTGCATGATACACGTATCTTGTCTCTGACTCACTACAATTGTTATACAAGGATTATCAAAGTGCTTCAATCTTTTACGTGAGTAATTAATACATGTATTTTACTCATTGGGGGCACGCGGTAGCGTAGTTGGTTGAGGCAATATACTACAAACCGGAAGATCGCGGGTTCGATTTCCGATGAAGTAGTTGAATTTTTATACTGACGTAATCCTTCCAGCCGCACTATGGCCCTGGGTTCGACTCAGTCTCTATCAGAAATGAATACCAGGAATCTTCCTGAGGGCGGGGGAGGGTAAAGGGCGGCCGGCGCGTAAGGCTGACAAGCTTACCGCCATCTGTGAGCCGATTGTCTATAGAAATTGTGGGATCCTCGACGTCTCACAAATCTTTGGCTTTCCACGGCCTGCTACAGCGACAACTTTACCCTCTTCACCTATGCATTACTTATATATTAAATTTGTTGACTTTGAACATGGATGAAAAAATCGATTTCTGATATTTATTTGAGCTTAAAAATGGAAGTGTTAATAACTTATTAAAAATTAGTATGCATAATGGTGTAAGTCAGTGTCCCTGTGCCCATTGCCATGAAGACTTATGGGGGAGTGGAGATATATCTCCACCTTTCTTGACCTCAGCACTAGATGGAGGTGGTTGGTCAGCGTCACTTTCCTGCTGCTTTACCCCCGGGGAAACAACATCCTGTACCCATTGAATACGAGGCTAGGTGGGCCCCATAATCAGTCCGGGCAACGTGGAGAAGAGGAAAGTCTCACACTGAAGGGAATCCAACCCGGGCCCTCCAGTCCGCATCCCGTCGCTGTACCAACTGAGTTGTCGCGATTCCATACAAAGTTGTACAAGCCAAAAATCTTATTTTCATGTTCTTTAAAGATGCTGTCAGCTTCTCATATTTCATAGCGACAAATTTTAAGATGCTTGGTGAATAATGATTTGGAAAGGATTTGGAAGGAAACGGGTGTGACCGAATTAGAGAGGTATCACTATAATTGCCTAGATACGCTGAAGAAAATTACAAAACGCCTCAGGACATTCTGTCTCCGGGTTTTAAAATATTACCTTCAGAGTACGAACACTTGGAATGTCGTTCAGTCAGCAGAACGGTAACAATGTTGAACCTTCACTCTACTGTTTACAGAGGTAAATTACAAAAGCCTCGTCGTGTTTTCTGCTTCTCATTTCCTCATACTTTCTATACTTACCAGTGCTTGTTGCTTCATTCAAATAAACATCAACACCGAACAAAGAATGCGTTTTAAACGCTGTGATCTGATTACCGATTTAGCAGAGTTTATTAGGCAACATAAACCGCCGTGCACCGTGACCGAAGGACATTCCGCTGTGGTCCTAATAAACCGTGAGTTGTCACTACAGCTAAGGCCTTCCCACAGTCGCGTTAATCAGGTCACACGTTACGTATGTCACGTGTCAGAACATACATTACTTTATCCAGAATTAAAGGACCTTGTTACGAAACCAACTAATCATCATAAGATTGAGATTACATCAATATAAGAAACACATACTGAAGTGGTCAATGAATTCTGAAAGACCTGAGGGGCAACAGATTCCGTCTGACGCCTACAGATGCTGAAAGGAGCATCTGTTATGATGAATCTTATATCTGACATCTGCAAAGCGTCACCTCTAAGCATAATGAGATGGGCGATCAAGCGTTATCCATGTATTTATGCTCGAGTGCAAAGAAAGAAAGAAAGAAAGAAATGAAGTCCTGTAGATACAACACTCGGACGGATAATGAAGTAGTTATCATAACTGCAATGAAAGGAAGACTAAATAAAGAGAGCCCCTAAGTTGTTGTTTTAATTGGAATGAAATGAAGAAATATATAACTTTTCGCCATGCTTATGTTAAGATGTTTAATCAGACGTGTGTTCATGTCACAAGAAGTTCTAACCTCGCAGATTAAAGTAGCTATGTAAATTTGCGTAAGTAACTTTTCACAGCGTCCATACCGGCTCCGGGCCCACCCAGTCTCCTATCCAATGGATACATGGAGCTACATCCCCGAGACTAAAGCAGCCGGGATAGCGCAGTCGGTATAGCGACTGGCTACTGGCTGGACGACCAAGGGGTCGGAGATCGAGTCCCGGTGTGGGTAACTTGGTGTCTGACATTAAGGGAGGAACATAGATTGAGGGTGTCTGATAAAGGAGCGCTGAGGATAATACTTGGACCGAAGAGAAATGAAATGACTGGAGGTTGGAAAAAATGCATAATGAGTAGTTTCATAACTTGTACTCTTCACCCAGTATAATTAGAATGATCATGTCAAGGAGGGTGAGATTGACATGGCATATAGCACGAATTTGGGTAGAAGCGTAATGCATATAGGATATTGGTGGGAAAACCAGAAGGAAGGAGACCATTAGTAAGAACAAGACGTAGGTGGGCGGGAAATGTTAAAATGGATCTTAGATAGGATGGGATGGCATGGACTGGACAGATCTGGCTGAGGATAGGGACTAGTGGAGGGCTTATTTGAACACGGTAATGAACATTCAGGTTCCATAAAATGCCTGGAAGTTCTTGAGTAGCTGCACGATTGGGGGTTTCTCAAGAAGGGCTCAGTTCCATGAAGTTAGTTCAGTTAGTTAGTTCCACTTCTTCGCCCTCTATGTTCCATAATAACTTGAAGCATAATCAGACATAGAAATGAAGAGGTGTACTCCCTTAGTTATCTTTCACCAACAAAAAATTATATATATATTTAATGTGCGAAAGTACAATATTTAACATTCTTCTTCTATTGGACTCAGTACGGCAGAGTGACGGCACAACGTCACCGTTCTCGGAACCAGATGGTGGCCAGTAGTCAACTTCAGCCGCCATTCGCTTTACCCTCGGTGAAACAGCCCCCAAGTGAGGCTAAGTGGGTCCCAGTACCGGTCTGGAGGCTATGGAAAAGAGAAAACCCTCTCGTTCCTTCCTGTAATCGAACCCTGATTACTCGGTCGTCTAGCTTATAGCGTAGTTATATTGTCTGAGTTATATCAGTTCATATTTTTAAATTATTAAATATTTTTATTTTATATTCTATTTTCGAAATTACTTTATGGCAGACTAAGGAGTGCATTTGCATCTGGACAGATACAATTTGGTCGTCTTTAAGTTTGCAGGTGTGACTCAGTGAGTGGGTCAGTCAGTTGACTGGGTGTGTGGGTTAGATGCTTAATGTTGGGTGTCGGAGTGTAGGTGCATAAGAGGCTATAACATAATAGTGTAGGCGAGGGAACCCACATGAAAGCAAATAACGCCTTGAGGGTTTTGCATGTCCTGTTTGACGCTTCAGCTGTTGGTGAACGTTCTAGAACTTGAGGTTATATAAAAAAAATAGCATGGTGGAGGTCTGTGTTGATAAGTACTCTCTTGTGTATTATTTTTTTTATTGCTAGTGGGGTGGGACTAAGTCCCTTGTACCAGCCCCAGATAATAAGTGAGGGTGATTGTGCAGCAATTGGTGGAATGAAGATTGGCATGGGAAACCGAAGTACTCGGAGAAAACCTGCCCCAGCGCCACTTTGTCCACCACAAATCCCACTTGACCAGACCCGGGATCGAACCCGGGCCGCCGCGGTGGGAAGCCAGGGACTAACCGCTTAAGCTATAGCGCGGCCCACTCTCTTGTGTATAGTTCCAGTGTTCCTGCAGTTCACACAGTACAATACATATAGAGATGTATCCTCCTATCGGAACAGAATGTACGAGGATCTATCGACAAGGCCCCGGACTTTCCGATAATGCTAACTTAATTTACACAATTTTGGTTGTCATCTCATTTAAAATAGTCTCAATTTGAACGTATACAGCGATCCCATAGGTTTTTCAAATGCACAGTGGGAGCCATTTTCCTTAATGCTGTCGAGTGCCGCTTGCGGTTCCATTTGGATGTCAGACACTGCTTCAAAACGTTGTCCCCTCAGTTTCAGTTTCAATTTGGGAAACAAAGAAGATCACAGGGGACTAAGTCCGGCGAGTAGGGATGATAGGGAACGATAACCATGTTGTTGTTAGTCATAAACTCTGTGGTTATAATGGTCATGTGGGCAGGTGCGTTGTCGTGATGAACGAGCAATGCGGCGCAAGTTCAAATTTTCTGTTAAGATCTCCTGGCTCTCCATAATTGATCCCAGTGGTATCTGTGAGCTTATGGATTGTTCGGCGACGGTCTTCGTGGACGATCTCTCGAAAGTTATCAATATTTGTGTCGTTTTTCTGGTGCTTGGTCGCCTTGAACGTTCGTCATCTTCAACTAACACTCGAAGGGCCTTGAAATGTGAATGGCATTTAGAAACCGCTGTCCGGTTTAAACAAATTTTCTCCAAATGTCTCTCGAAGCATTTCAAAGGTTTCGGTAGCGGATTTACCAAAATTCACGCAAAACCTGACCGAGATCCGTTCCTCGATTTTGTCATCCATCACAGACAAAACGAAACAAGAAGGAGAAAAAGCACTCGTGTAAAAACAATGCCTGTTCACAGCGCGGTGTCATGTGGCAGACTGATGCAATAGACTTTCGGAAATGTGACCTTGGTCTGCCCTCTGATCTTTCACCGAGGCAGTTACCACAACAGCCCGGGAACTTTCCAGTACACCTCATATGTTCCAAGAAGCAAAAGAACAGTCCCTTATAATAATAAAAAATATTTTAATGTAGTCTGAACTTAATAAAAAATGAAAAAATACAAGAAAAGAACTGAAGGTTCTGTTTCCGTACACAATTATATTTTCTGATAAAATGACTTCAATAAACCACAGAAAAAATGTTTATTCTATAGATGGTGCCAATTTTTAATGATAAAAATTGAAAATATATTGATATTTTGCATACGTCAAATCAACCGAATTGAAAAATCTTTTTCTACATATGCTTGCGTATGCTCTACACAATTTGTATGAATTTCTTTTCAATTTCTACAACCCCTCTCTTTAGCGTTTTTAAGCAACATACTCCTTTTGTTTCAACCGGTGTACACTTTATTCCATTATTTATGCCTATAATTGATACTTTCTTCGAACTAATAAGACATGTTCCGCAATTATAGAAAAAGTGACAGAAATGTTATTTGTTTTCAACGTCACGAAAAGCAATATTTACTATACAACTAAGCCGTGCCATAGCTCAGGCTGTCAGTCGCTGGCTTCCTAATGCGGCGCCCCGGGTTCGAGCCTTGGTCAGGTCATGTGGGATTTGTGGTGGACATAGTGGCACTGGGACAAGTTTTCTCCTAGTACTTCGGCGTCCTCTGCCAAACTTCATTCCCTTAATTTCTCCATCATCACCATCATACACGTATATCATCTAGGACTAGCAGAAGAGACCAATAGTGCCCGCAGTTCCAAATGAATTCGGTCTCACCCCAATAAGAATAATAAAAAATAAAAACAAAAATAATACTGTACAATTATTTGGTGACACACATTTGATTGATACATTTGTATTATTTTCGTCAGTACGTTTGGCTCTTTCATGCCCTAGGTTCATCCAGTGAGTCAGTGAATCAAGACATCAAAGAACAATTTATTCATGCGTACAGTTTCAAACGCATCAAAGGAAAATCACTCAGTAAGTCACTTAGTCACTCGGCCAAGAACACAGAATCCACGGTCGTGGTGGACAAGAGCCACAGACTCGTAAGCTGTACTACCCGGCTCATTACACCGGTTCGTTGCGGTAGAATTGATGAGGGCATGTTCTTTTTACTTCTATTCGCAAACTCCATACTGAAACCGACGAACAAAGGAATGTCTGAAAGAGAACCGTACAATGCTGGGCCGAGTTAAACTCTTCCGAAAGTGAAACCTGACAAGTAACTTGGTACATCACATCACATCGAAAATGAAGCAGACAAGTCTACCACAATTTTAAAATCGAATGTAAATAATCGACATTGCTATTGCGTTACGGTCTGTTGGATTATGAGGCGTATCAACAAATACAAGACAACAGCAGACATAAATAAAATACAGTAAGTGCTCGTTTAACACCATGGTTACTTTCTCGTAAACCGCTGAGTTATGTGAGAGGACGTTAATCGGATCCATTTTTACCATAAGAAATTTAAGAAATAAACAGGTTATGTTCCTCAGTCTTTCTTCACGCCTTTAACATGCACAACAATTTATATAATATGGACGTAACTGTAAATGTTTGTATATTCTTGGTTATAAATGCGTGTAATTATAAACTGCATTACTGTTTATTTTAATTGAGTGGCTATTTCAAAGAAATAGCGGCTCTGGTCTAGAAAACCGAGAATAACGGACGTGGGGATCCGTTGCGCTGACCATGTGACACACCCTATCCGCGAAATTTGGCACTAACTTCGCCGACAAGCGGCGGTCGCTCGGTCGGAATATTTCGCTTGCGCACTACAGGCCACGGAGATTTTTATTTCCGTTTATTAACTGCATAATGAGGAGTTTCATAACTTGTACTCTTCTCCAAGTATAATTAGAGTGATCAAGTTGAGGAGGAGGAGGTGCGCAGGTCATGTAGCACGAATGGGAGAGACGAGGAATGCGTATAGGATATTGGTGAGAAAGCCAGAAGGAAAGAGACCACAGGGAAGACCAATGCGTAGGTGGGTGGACAATATTAGAATGGATCTTAGAGAGATAGGATGGGATGGTATGGATTGGATAGATCTGGCTCAGGATAGGGACCAGTGGAGGGCTCTTGTGAACACGGTAATGAACCTTCGGTTTCCATAAAATGCTGGGAAATTCTTGAGTAGCTGCAGAATTGGCGGCTTCTCCAGAAGGGCTCAGCTCCATGAGTAAGAAAGTTATTTAAATTTAGCGTGATGCATTGCGTACACCGGTGGCCGAAGGTGAAGAGAGACAGAGGTGGATGTGGACCCGGAATCGTCATCATAAACCCTTGTTTGAGAGGGTAACCCTCCTCTTCGAGCATACTCTTGTACTCTGGGATGAGGAATGAAGTAGTGAATTAACACGACAGGAGCCTTGGTTTGAAAACGTTTAACAGACCAATGTAAAGTGTGGCAACGTTAAACAAGGATTCACTCTATAAAATGAAGCAAAGCACAAAGAGAAATCTAATAGATTATTATCAATGTTTCGAAAGCATATATTGCGTCCATCCATCCACAGCTTATAAATGAAACCTGCAAGAACGCACGATTTGTATTTTATTTTATTTCTTACTCTTGGATATTGAACAACATTTTCAGGATATAGAACATTCAGATTCGGATGGAATGACGAATTGGAAAGGATTTGGAAGGAAACAGTGGTGGTCAAATCACGATACTATTCCTGAAGTTGCCTGAATGGACTAAGGAAAACAAGGAAATTCCAAATCAGGACAGTCCATGTCCCAGCCGAGATTCGAAACGAGAACCTCCCGAATAAATATCTAGAGCGTTACCTCTAGACCAATTTGTTCGGTACATTCTATTTTATATATGTACAATTTACTTAGAGGTCGTGGTAGCGTAGCTGGTTGAGGCATTATACTATAGGCCGGAAGGTCTAGGGTTCGATTTCCGATGAAGTAATTGGATTTTTTTCAATTGACCAAATCCTTCCAGCCGCACTTTGACTCTGGGGTCGACTCAGCCTCTAACAGAAATGAGTACCAGGGATCGTCCTGGGGGTAAAGGGCGGCCTGCGCGTAAGGCTGACTCACCGCCATCTTTGAGCCTATTGTCTAGAAAATCTGGGAGCCTCGACATATCACAACCCTATGGGCCTCCATGGCCTGTTAAAGGGATAGTTAACCTTTTTTTTTTTTTAGCGTTATACGCAACCTTATGTAAGACGTCCAACAGACGTAATTACCCATTTATTGGTTCCCTAGGAGCTCTTGAACTACAGACCCAGCAATGATGACCTTCATCTGCTTGAGAACACAAGAACTTGAAACACTTGTACAACAGACCCTTTTTCCGTTTATCACAGAGATAGTAGGCCACTCAGTGTGGGTCACCTAAATGGATTGATAAGAAGCCCATTGTCTGAAGTACCGGGCGCACAAAAGCAAACAGCTTGGAAAACAGGGAAAATTGCGCCTGGCAATACCTAACCGGAATCAGTGGCAGAGTAATCCTGTAATTGTAAATAACAAACTATGGGGAAATGTTTCATAAATTATACATCTATGTAAGGTGAAGCTATCCTTATAATAGGCCGCGTAAGGCTCATACGGTTGCGAGCCTTCGAGCCTCCAACACTTGCTAGACAATCGGCTCACAGATGGCGGTGAGGTTTTCAGTCTTACTTGCTGACCGCCCTTTACCCTCAGGAAGACACCTAGTACTCATTTCTGTTAGAAGCTGAGTCGTCTTTGGACCATAGTGCTGCTGGAAGGATTAGATCAATTTAAAAATCCAATTACCTAATCGTGAATCGAACACATGACCTCTAGACTTATGGCATAGTTAGTGGCTTAATACGCTACCACGTGCCCCAATAAACTTAGGTACAAAATTTAAAAAATACAACAGCGATTATTATAAAACATTATAAAGAAATCTTCCATGAAATGTATCCGATTCAGCCTTGTAGTCTGGGTTCAAGTCTAAGACGGCACACCAATTATCCTGGCTGGCGAATTTTCACGCTTCCCCTCATCATGTCCAGGCAAAAGCCAAAATAGCTCCTTGCAACAGGCTATAACCATTTTCTTTTCCATTATCTCCAGTGCATGGTCCAGCATCATCTAATCGTTTGACGCTGTAGTACTGAGTTATCTGACACGAGCTGATAAGTAAACTGCAAATAAATAAATACTTAACATTACTGTTCTTTGGGTACCCGTGTAGAGGCGGAGTCGAATACCTCCACCGTGACCCTGCGAATCGTAGAAGGCGACGAAAAGGCAAGTCTCAATTCTGAGACAGTAAAATATGGTCACGAGTTCAAAGGGACTCAGGCCCCAGAAAGACTGTGCTGGCGAGGACCAGGAGCATATACAATAGACAGACCCATCGTCTAGTCAAAGAGGGCGCCCCACAATAACAAGACTGTAGCTGTCAAACAGTAATAAATTCCTGATCATGGGCCCCAGATCGGTCTCGACACCAAGACTGACTGACTGACTTTGACTTTCTCTTGAACACCAGCAGTTCAGCAGTTGAGTTGAGAAGACAAGTTCAAGGCAACTGAGAGACCGGTGCGAAATGCAGTGAAGTTGTGACTTCTAGACGGCTCAAGAGAAAATTATAAGAGTAGCAAAGATGGCGGACTGACAGATAGAATCCAATAGCAGAGTTCCAGAGGCTGCAAACAAATATTAGAATTGAAGCGTTGAAGGCTTTACTTTATGTCTTATTGTTCCAGCAATAATTTGGAGTGTTATAATTCTTTGTAGTTACAACTAGTGAAGATTCAATAAATCGATTTCCAATCCAAACGCGCGTCTTAGTCAATAATACACGTGATAATATTAACGCTTCTTTTTCAGATGTTAATATATTTCGTCTAAAGACTGGACAAAGTTTTTTTTTTTTTCAGTAAGAGAACTTACTTCATTCTCAATAAAACTGTCCGTGTTCTCAGAAGAAATTACTGATCATATCGCTGAGAATCGCTGTTTTTGGAAACCACTGCACCACACACATTCGACTTTTCCTGCTAACTTCAGTGGCGTGTTAACTGGAATTCTTAATTGACACACTTTCCGATGTTCTGTATATTTAACGACGGACATACGAGTACTTCGAACTAGAATACAGCGTGTCTCTTGCCATTGGTGTTCAAATCCTGTATACGGTGCAAATATTATTTGAAGATAGAAGCCGGAAGTTCGTAGTAGTTACAAATATTATCTGATGTAAAAACGATTTGTGTGTGGTCTATAACGTGGGAATGATAGTGTGAAATTGGTAACTGTGTGGGTCTGGCGCCACCAAGGCGAAAGGTGATCCTGTGGAGAAGGGGCAATGACCTGTGGACACTCTGGCATTAACTAGGCCTGGCACGTCACCCGAATTCTTCAACAATTGGCGTACATGTCCATGAAAAAACTGAATAACAAATGGACTATTAACGATTAAATGTTCAACAATTAGAAGTAAATAATATTACCATAAAATGGTACTCTTTATAGAGTTTTAAGCTAAGCTGATAAGAAGAGTTTTAAATCCATATACATGGTATAATGGGTGGAGTAAAAATATATTACTTTATTTTGGTGGTAAAAATAAACATGTGTATTTGAAAGAAGATAATATAAACTCTACACAAAAGATGCTTCATATTAATGTAATCTTTCAGCATTTATCTTTGGATGTTAAATGTTTTGAAACTTCAAGCAGAATAATTTCCTTCTGCAGTGCACTTTACATCAAATATTTATCGTGATTTATGCTGTAGAATTCTGCAGGAAAAGAATAAGTGGGTTGCATGTGTACCAAGATTCACCTGCTGGGTGAAACTAAGAAAAGTACAGCAAGTAACATTATGAACATGACATGGTTTCAGTACGGTAGCATCTCCAGAATAATCCGGTCAGATTAACAATTTCAGAGAGACATGAATAGATTACCTGTTATATGCCTCACAAATCATAAAACCTAGTTTTAGTCACTTCAGCTACCTTAGTACAAAGAAACTCACCATTAGTATTTTTGTGTGGAATAATCCACTCGGGGAGGAGTCGGGCTCGGATTAATTTCACCACACACGTATAATCGTGGCGACCCACACACGGATGATTTTGGCTCATTGGAATCGGACTCGCGAGCCAGACTCGTACGTGTATGGGCCCCTTAAATAACAGACGCCTCACTCAGAGCTTCACTGAATTCTAACTAGGATGGACTCTTAGAAGTTACTACAATTTGTGTTTAAGAGCAGTTCTTTCTTGCAAAAATGTCATTGTATGGGGTATTAGGTATGTGAGAAACAGTTGGGCCCTTTTAGTTGATTCGTTGTACAATCAATTCTGAATGCTGAGAACAGACATTTTATCTATAATTCGAAATTATTTTTTTCCCCCCATGGTACGTAGGATCCAATTCTTTCCCACTTTCAAAAAGGGAGAAATATGAATGAAAAATATCTATTTTTAACATTATCCATGGAATTAATTTTCTTGAATATAGAATCAATCATACATGCATATTTGTATACATAAACCTTAGTATAAAAAGTATTTTAAAACCGTGCAAGTAGGAGACAGCCCAACATTTCGGAAAAACATATCGCCACGCTTTCATATTCGAAAATGAAATCAAGCAAGAACCTAACAGCTCTGCTTACTGCCTGCTCCTGCTAGTTTCTTGCCTATCTCTTCACGCTTACTGCCGTGAGAACCACAAACCCAACTTGTTCTTCACAATTTATACGCGTTTCATTGAAATCCTTATAACCATTAATTTCTACTGTTTCCCACCCCCACCCCCCTATTAATGAAACGTCATTCCCTTTTGTCGTCGGATATTGCCATTAACATCATAGCCTTAGAAACCCATGCACTCAGAGCAGGTGAATTCAACAGTGCAATATTAATAAACTATAAAATATTAAGAGTTCTATCTTCTGGGATATAATACCTTGTAGTCCGTTGAAAGTTAACCGATGTTTCGGAGGAACAAGTCGCCTCCATCCACAGGGTCGAAGAATAAGCTGAGCAAGAAAACGGCGTGAAAGCAAGTGGTTGCTTGTCACATACACACGGCGTTATATCCCAGAAGACTGATGTCTTCGTAACCATCAATATGGGAACCTCTCATACGTACTGGAATATGAATTTTGCTAGAAGTGTATACTCGTATACTCAGTCCCGTGCCAGAATTAGTAGTTCAGTCAGCACAGTGACTGAGCAACAGGTTGCAAGGCCGGAGAATCTGGTTACGAAGACAGAATTTTTTCATTTTCACACTTTTTGAACGGCTTTGGGGGCCACCTAGCGTCATATTCATTGGGCAAGCAGGAGTTTATTTTTCTGCCAGGGGGTAAATTCAACCAAAGCATGATGCTAATCACTCGCCTTCGTCTAGCAAAAAGCAAGGTGAAATTGTCCCTGTGCTTAAACAATTAAGGGTCATGCAATGAAGACCTATGGGGAGTAGAGGTTTAGTGCCACGTATTCTTAACCTCGGCACCAGACGACAATAAGTGGTCATCTTTACCTTTAGGACAGTAGCCCCCGGTACCGGTTGTACAGGAAGCTAAGTGGGCCCAAGAGCCTGTCCGGACGGTTACAAGAAAGTCCCTTGCCCCATGGCGGGAATCGAAATCTTGATTCATGGTCCGCCTCGCCCCTACTCTCTGTACCGACTGAGCTCTCCGGGCTTCTGGTGCTGAAGATTAACAGAGGCTAGAGTCATACCTAGACAGGAAACCCAAGGCTTGCAGGCCACGCCACAGCTCAAGGGGTTAGTCGCTAGCTTCCCACTGCGGCGGCCCGGGTTCGATCCCGTGTCTGGTCAAGTGGGATATGTGGTGGACAAAGTGGCGCTGGGGCAGGTTTTCTCCGTCTACTTCGATTTCCTCTGCCAATCTCCATTCCACCAAATTCTCCATCATCATAATCACCCAGGGCAGGCTACAATAGGCCAATCAGTGGCAGCTGTGCCGAGTGGACCCAGTTGAACTCCACCTCCCACTAAGAAAAAGAAAACCCAAGGCCTAATATTGACTTGACACTGGAAGGGCTAGGTTAGGATGAATGTAGTCCCAATTTTGAGTTAAATTTAATCTAATGCAGCCCTTCCAATGTTAGTATCGAAATAACTGCGAAGATACGCAGCCTCTGCTCAAATTCTTTCCTGTGTTCGTAATAAAGTCAACATCCTGACCCTTCCTAAAGCATTTCTCTCATTAAAACGTACCTCTGCCAGAGGGTAGGGCAAGTAAAGACTGGATCCTTGAAAGTCGAAAAAAAAATCTGTCCCCTCCCTTAAAATAAAGTGTCCCTCGCTTTCCCTTTTCAAACTCTGTAAAGTTTTCGAAATTAAGCCCAAGGCTCATAATGGACTGTGATTCAGAATTGTGTAAGAAACTGACATGAATTAAGGTTTATAAATTTATCCGAGAGCCACAAATGTTTCGAGGAGTATAGTTTGGTGACTCCAATCGTAAATGGAATGACAACCATGTCTTATGCAATGAATATAATCATCTGTTAATACCAAATCTATACGTAAGATTGTCTTGATGTTTATCTAAACAAAGGACTAAAATATATTGTCAGTCTTGAAGCGGAAGGACGTGTTGCAAAGTGAGCTGGGTGTTGGTTCGCATATTGTCGCCAACACACTTCGTAAGCTTGCACGGAGCGACAATACATCCATTGTACAGATCTCTGTTGGATCCTGTTTGCCTTGAATTCCAAGAAGTTTGTGCCCTCAAGGATCAGCCTAGCAAAAATGAAAGGCAAAAGAAAAACATACGGTAACACTTAGTATGGGTAATAATAAAAAAGTCGATTTATCCACGGTGCTCCTGCAGCATGTCTCGAACTAATCGGACCCCAGCAACTGGTACCATGATACGTGGCTATAGGTTTATTTAGAGCATGTTTCTTGTGCATGTCACTATAATTACATGACTAATGAGTTGGCTCCTGTTACGTTCCATTAAGTTTGGAAATGAATTAATACGCAGTGACATATTTAATTTAATCAGATATGTAGAAGATTGGAGAGAGAAAAAAAGACAAGGAAGAAGGAATGACGAAATAAGGAAGAAAGGAAGAAAATTAAGAATAGGAACAAGTGAAGAGGAATGAACTTAAATTAATTATGAAATGAATTATAAAAATTAAATTAAAGACAGAAGAAATGAATAAACGAAAAAGGAAGACAAAGAAATAAAGCATAAGAGAAAGAATGAAACGAAGGAAAGCGAAATGAAACAGGATTAAAAGAAAGAAGATACGGAGGGAGAAAACAGAAAGGAGTAAAAATGCGACAGAGAAGGAAAACGTGAGGAACAGATTACAGAAATAGAATGAATCGACAAATGGAGGAAACTAAAGTAGAAAGAAAGAAAGAAAGAAAGAATGAGAGAAAGAGAGAGAGAAATGGAGAAGAAATAAAGTAGGACAAAAAAAATTAAAGAAAATGAAAAAGAGAAACAATGAGAGAAAGTATGAGAGAAGAGTGAAACGAGGGAAATAAGGATGAAGTAAGATGAAAAGAAAGGAGAAAAGAAAGAGAAACAATGAAAAGAAAAGAGTGAAGGATTAATTGAATGGGACAGGACGAAAAAAATGATGAATAAATAAGGAATTGAAGCAGGAAGGAAAGGATGAGAGAAAGAAAGAAAGGAAAAGAAAATAAGAATGAAATACAGTGAAAATAAATAAGAGGGGAAAGAAAGAAATTCTGAACCAGTCTGCGTGGCGGTAGGCAGATCATTGTCCCACTTTGTCAGAAAGCTTTAGAAAATATCCACTTTGAAAAATGAACAAAAACCCAACAAATGTCAAACACTTCAGGGACCGAATTGCGTATATGGGTTGGGTTGGCTACAAGTCGCTCTCTCCTGCCTACATAGCGTAAAATCAATTTGACATGAACTTCATTAGGCTAACCTTTCATATGGCATCTGCAAAGATACAATCACATTACACGCTGCTGGCCTTCAGCAGTACTGAATATGTTTGATTGCTTCTCCTGTTGCGCGCGGCACTGCTGGGCCATAGCAGCCGTTATCTTAAAGAGTGGTATAATTAAGTACTTATAATGAAGGGCGGAGTACCTCAACGTTTGCTTAGGTAAGTGTTGTTAGTAATACAAGCTGTTATCTGAATCGAGAATTGCCTTGAGCACTGTATTAAGCAAACGTGTTATTCTAAATCCAGCAATACAGGCATGACAGTGGCCGCACGGTCTAAGGCATGAACTGTTTTCGCTCGCTCGAACTCTGGGTTCGTAGGTTCGAATCCCACTAGAGGCATGGATGTCTGTGTGCTTTTATTCTGCGTTTGTGTTGTTCTGTGTGTAGGTAGCGGCCTTGCGACAGGCTGACCCTCCGTCCAAGGGGTCCTACCGACTTTGTATATTTACTTATTTACTTATGGAGCTGAGCCCTTCTTGAGGAGCCGCCAAATCTGCAGCTACTCAAGAATTTCCCAGCATTTTATGGAACCCGAAAGTTTATTACCGTGTTCACAAGAGCCCTCTACTAGTCCTATCCTGGGCCAGATCAATCCAATTCATACCATACCATTCTATCTCTAAGATCCATTTTGATATTGCCGACCCACCTACGCCTTGGTCTTACCAATGGTCTCTTTCCTTCTGGCTTTCCCACCAAAATCCTATATGTATTCATCTTCTGCCCTTTCGTGCTACACGCCCTACACACCTTATCCTCCTTGACTACCGACTGTGTATAGGTTTAAGAAATTGAAAAAGCGGCCAAGGTCCAACAAAACGACAGTAGATAGATAGATAGATAGATTTTTTTAATTTAAAATAGTTTAGTTAACAAAAAGTAGTTAACAATAACTTAGATTTTTACAGCACGACATGTAAATGAAAAAAATTATAATAAAATAAAATATTTAAAACGTACACTGCATTTTATGAACAGCTGATGTGTACAGCAGCATTTAGATCTGATTGATGAGTATAATTCTTCCCTCTTGAATTCTTCCTAGTATGTGTTTGTGCAGCCAGTAGCTCTCGAACGCCTCGACGCCATCTTGCCATATGCTGTAGTGCATTTCTAGATTTAGTCTAAAAAGTAGCCTTGTGCGTTACATGCGTTGGTAGTCTGGTAGTTTTTCGTGGGTGCTCTTCGTTGCTAGGTATGTCTTGTATATAGTGGTTATACGTATATCCAATTGCCATTGAACTAAACAAAGACAGATAACTAATAATTGAACCAAGCAAGGAGGATGTGGCTTTCATTCGTCTAGCACAGGATAAGGACATGTGGCAGGCTTATATGTACATCGTAATAAATTTTATTCCATAAAAATTGTGGAATTTCTTTTGCACTTAAGAGACTTTCAGCTTCTCAAGAATGAATCTGCTCCATGCAGTTGGTTATATGACTAATTATTATGTGTTTCAAAATAATAATTATTAATATATTGTAACGGATTTCATCCGCTGCCAGGCAACAGGTTTCTAAACACGGTCCAACACGCAACAATAGATGAGTCTGTGTTTTCTGTAGACCCGTCAGTAGACTGGCTGGATAGCGATCACGTGATATGCGTTTACTATTGGTCCATGTCCGTTCCGCGGCTATATAAGTAAGAGTGATAGAATTCGTTCAGAGCACGAGTTAGTCGTAAAATTGAGGATTAAGTCCAGAAGAATTTTTGTTTCCAAAGTTCCAGAGTGACTGAAGACGAAATAGCAAGAAGACTTCATGGTGATCTGAAATGTTAGTTTCTGTGTTGAGATCCGTTGCCAGGAGACGACTAGCGAAGGCGGAGAATCCTAGTGCGTGTGCAACGACGAACTTAAAGTGTGTAAATCAGCGATAGTGTTGTATTAATTTAATTAAGAGAGATTGTAACCTAAGTGTCAATAAATCCAATCATGCGGACTAGAACCCATTATTTTCGTCACGCGTACCACCCTACACGTGACATTATGAATATTATAACCTTGACATAATCGAAATCCAAAAGATTTCAAATCTTAAATTCGAATTTCGTATGAAGAATTTATGACAGAATATTATAAATTAGATATGACAGTTGTGTAATGGCTTCACAAATGGATCTATCGGTGTAACTCTTAATCACTACTCCGGATATCTAGTCACGTACAGTATTATCTTTCTGGCTGTGACTTTGTATAGTTCTGTAGAAATTCAGGTGCGGAATTTTACTGGATTACATGTTTTCACGTCCCAGGAGGCGAGTGCTCCTCTTGACCGATGCGGCCGTTATAAACATGAAGATGATCTGGGATTAGAAATGAAATGACGAGAGGTTTATTTTTTGGCTGGAGCATTTGGAACACACAGTGAATATCTCTGAAAGTTATTTTCTTTAGAAATGGCTCAACGACGACTGCAATAATACAGAACATTAAATTCGTATTTAGGGTCCTGCATTTAATTAGGTCATATACCACAATTAAATGCTTATATATAATAAAGACATGAACATTACTCTTATGAATGTACGTAAGTAGTGAGTCGGGATAGGGCAGTCAGTATGGCAACTGGCTACGGATTGGACAACTGAGGGGTCGGATTTCGAGTCCCGGTAGGGTCAAGAATTTATTTTCTCCATGTCATCCAGTCCGGCTCTGGAATCCACCCAACCTCCTATCCAGTGGGGACTGGTGGCTCTTTCCCTGGGAAGGGTACACCGTCCTTAAGTCTATAGTCACAAATTTCGTATTAGCGTGCACACCAGAGCAAGAAGTCTACATTCAGGCAGGCTGAACAGTAATGTGGTTTGTTTACTGAAACTGTGTGTAGTAAGACGGCCTATGAATGACAGAAAGGTTGGGCAACGTAACTCAATATTACGAAATTAAGAAGAAATTAACATTTAGATCCTGCAAATATTATAACGAACTGTTCGTTTTTAAAACGGCACAGAGGAATTCTGCGCAGCTGCCATATGCGCAACACTGTACGGTCGTAAATACGAAGATTTACTCCCAGTAACTGCTAAACACGACGACAACGGAACAGCCGTTTCTTCAGATTCTACGAAAGGGTAAACACTTTTGTGGGATGTGTAGGAAAACATGAAGTAAATAATTAATTATGTTTTTATTTTATTTATCAGTAATCTGTCAGACGACAGGTCCACAGTCTCTCCCAAAACAGTTTCTCCACTTAATGCGATCTAGAGATTTCTCCTTCAAATGAGAATATCCTCTTCTGTCCCCAAGGTCATCCAGCATCTTCTTACGTCTTCTGGTTCGCATACATGGTGTCTCTGTTTTAAGGTAGAAAAATATCACTACAAACGTTACAGCAAACAGAGCATTAGTTTTTACTGTGGTTCTTGCAAGCTTAATTAATTTGGTGCATATTTATACTGCATTCTTTCCCATTATAGGCCTCTAAACAGCACCAATAGCCGGTCACGGTAACCGAGCGGTCTAAGGCATGCACTGTCTTCGCTCGCTCGGAAGCCGGGATCGTGGGTTCGAATCCCACTGAGGCCATGGATGTTTGTGTGCGTTTTTCTGTGTTTGTCTACAGGTAGAGGTCTTGCGACGAGCTGATCACTCGCCCAAGGAGTCTTACCGTATGTGTAAGATCTACAAAAAACCGAAGTGAACGTAGAAGTTCATGGAGGTAGGCCTAGGCCCACTGGGGCCGTAGTTCCAAGGAAAAAGAAAAGCAGCACCAATATTTCCAACTTTATATCTACCACAAATCTTAAGATCTTTTATTTTTGCTACTGGGGTGGGACTAAGTCCCTTGTATTGCGGCCACTTCTGGCCTATTGTACCAGCCCCAGATGATAGGTGAGGGTGATTATGGAGCAATTGATGGAATGAAGATTGGCAGGGGAAACCGAAGTACTCGGAGAAAACTTGACCCAGCGCCACTTTGTCCACCACAAATCCCACTTGAGCTGACCCGGGATCGAACCCTGGCCGCCGCGGTGGGAAGCCAGCGACTAACCGCTTGAGCTATGGCATGGCCCAAGTCTTAAGATACTGGACTATGTAAAACTGGCCCACTTTCGGCTGCATCACGTGGAATTTTAATCTACAGTCACGACATAATGGGTTGTGACTATTAGACGGAGCGTTTTTTTTTTCCTTGGCACTACAGCCCCAGTGGGCCTAAGCCTACGTCCATGAATTTCTCCGTTCACAGACGGAGTATTAATTGGATGAATTTGATTTATTGACCACTTATACACACAACTCGGTAGTGAACGTAAATACAGCGCTACCGCTAATCTCCGCATTTTATTGTTCACTGCTGCAAACACAAGTGTCCTCAGTCTATTACAGTCTCCACTATCCGTTTTCTTGGTAACGGATTTTAACACAGGAACGATAACAGTCTCACTGAATCACACACTCCAAATATCACTTTACTACAACACATGTAAAAAATCTTCTCACTGCTGGACTTCTCAACTCTCAAGTGAACTGGCTCATCGCCTCCACAAGTCAAAGTCAAAGTCACATTGCGACTGACGGTTAGTCAGTCAGTAAGTCTTGGTGTCGAGCCCCATTTGAGGCTCATAACCAGATATTAATTATTATCGTTTGACAGTTACGGTCTTGTTTCCCTGGGCGCCTTCTCTGGCGAGAGGACGGGTCTGTCTTTTGTATATGCTGCTGACCCTGGCCAGGGCAGTCTTACTCGGGTCCGAGTCCCTTGGGACTCGCGACCATATTTTACTGTCTTAGAATTGAGAATTCCCTTTTCGTCGCCTCCACACGAGAGGCTCTCGGAATATAACCACTTTACATGGACCGAATAGAAAACACCGTTTCCAACAATACTCCTATTGTTGCGTTTACCGATTCGTTGCTTAGAAACGGGTTTTCCCATTGTTGTATGCATGTTAATTTCAGCGGGAATCTGTCTGCCGAGCAGTTGCCTAGCAATGAACTACTTCGGTTTTCAGGCATCATGTCACAGTATTTTATTACTTTGTACTTACAATCCAAAATTCAGATACAAACTTGCGGGTATTAGGAAAAGAGTAGGGTGCAAAGGTTTGAAGCCGCAGTTTTGCCTATGACCGCACGTAACGCTAGAAGCACGCAGGAATCATATCTACGTTAAACTGGATGTTGTTCTCGAAGTTTATGTGTGGGTGGGTGAAGTTCGTGACACTTTCGCTGCGAGTTAATTCTACTGACGCATCTGAACAGAACACAAGTTGGCTCTAGCTGACTCGCAGTCGTGACAGGCCAGTTCAATTCTCGGCCGGTGTACTGGCCTATCCTGACTGTCAGCTTTGTTTGCGCTATAATTCGGTCCCTTGGTACAGACAAGGATGTATGCAGAAAATATGGACGAGAGCAAATTCCTCCTACCACATTCTTTGTCACTGCCCAGTTCCGTCCAGCCATGTCATCACTCTTTTATCAATGAATGATATCAATTCTACACTCAGCAGATGAAAGCTGTGGTTGTGTATATGGTATCGTAAAGTTGTCCCTGCGCTTAAGTAACTGAGCACCACTCCACCAGGATTTATGGAGGAGTTGAGGTATAGCTCTACCATTTTAACCTCTGCACTAATTGGAGATGAGAGGTCAGCTTCAGGCCACGGCCGCTTTACCCGAGGGAAAACAGTCCCTAGGTGCCCACTTGATATGAGGCTGGGCGGGCCCCAGATTCGGTCTGGCAGTTACGAGACAAGAAAAATAACTTAAACCTTCAGCGCATCTAACATCATCAGACCAGCCCATAGTCCGTCGCTGTACCGCCTGAGCCATCAAGGTTCACCTACAGCTGTGTACGAGTATATACCTATCTTATAAAAATGCATCTTCTGCATGGAGACACAAAAACAAAAATAGTAGCAAGCATTTCCCGAATTTAGTTTCTTTGGAAATGAACTTTTGATTTGTTACTAACGGGCCGGACGGCCGAGGGATTGGAGTTCCAGCCCAGTTAGGGCAAAGAATTTTATCTTCTCCACGTCATCCAGACCGGATCTGGGGTTCACCCAATCTCCTATCCAATGAGTACCAGGGGCTCTTTCGTCGGGGGTAAAGCGGTCGGGGTGTGAAGCTGACCATTCACCTCCAGCTAGTGTCCATGAAAAGAAAATATGGATCTGCACATCCTCTCCCCCATACGCCTTCAAGGCGTAGTGCTTAATTAGTTAGGCACAGGGGCAAATTTACCTTTACCTTACTGTTATGTTTCTTTCTCTCTCTCTCTCTCTCATCTCTCTGTCTTCTTCCTTCTAGGCTTCCTGCGCGAAAGAATTTTAATAGCGGTCTGCTGCCAGTAGAAAAACGCACGTTTTTCTGAGTGTGAGTTTCACGGCTTGAAAGAAATAAAGATGTTTTATGGAAACAGCGAGAGTTTCCGTGCAACCGCGTTTCGCGGTGTAAGGGCTCGGGTGACATCCGCGTGCTGATTCGTCACGAAGTCAGCATCCAGTTCTCAAAGAACAGTGGTTCTCGTTGTTTAACGAAGCACAAAAAGTTATGGCATACTCAAAGCATTGCAACTAATGACATTGTAATTAAGTGACGTAAACACCACATGCGAATCATCTGGCCTGCAAACAAATGGCAAAGTTGTCCCTGTGCTAAATTAATCACCAATGAATAAGAAAAAATTAGGGAGTGGAAGTATAGCTCCATGGGATCCTAAAGCCGAAACTCGTGGTGGGTAAGCGGTCAGAAGGAGAAAGAGCCCGTGGTACCCATTGGATAGGAGACTGGTTGGGTCTAAGAGCAGATCTGGATACTGTACTCTTGTCCCTATCAGGAATAGAACCTGGATTCCTCGATCGTCCAGTAAATAACCTATTCGCTATATATAAAAACTCCGAGGCCTGTAGTCCGCAAGCGAACTATACTAATCAAGCGACCGCCGCTTGTGGGCGAAGTTAGTGCCAACTTTTGCGGATAGAGAGTGTCACGTGTTCAGCGAAACGGATCCTCACGGCCGTTAATCTCGGTTTTCTATACTTGAGCCGCTATTTCCTTAAAATAGCTCCTCAATTGTCTTCACGAAGCTGAGTGGACCCCGTTCCAGACCCACTACATAGAAAATATGGTAGCGCCGGGAATCGAACCCAGGACCTATGGATCTGTGCCCAGGAACTCTGACCACTAAACCACAGAGGCAGTCCGTTTGCTATATATACTGATATGTATTGTTGCAGTATCATAAAGCAAAGCGGGCAAGACAAGGATAGACACACTTCTGGTTAGTAACATTTAATTGTGTTTATTTAACGATGTTATCAGTAACTGATGCTAATACCCTTTCTTGTGTCGAATAATTACATGATAGTGAATAACGAATTGGCGGGGATGTGGAAGAGAATGCCGTTATATAACGTATTATCCACGAATTTAGCTGCAGGTAACGAGGATAACAACTAATCACAACTGTATCCAGGCCGATATTCGAACCGGGCACCTCCAAAACACAAAAATGAAATGTTAGTGTCTGGGCCTACAGACTCGGGAAGGAATCTTTCATGTGGATATCAACGTGTAAGTGGAATACACCTCAGTTTGGTGTCCTTTACAAAATTTATATTTTGACATTAACCGAAGCACGCAGAAACCTGTTCACGTTGGTTGCTCGCTCGCAGATTTTCCTAACTTGAAGATGGAGGCGATAGGTCCTTCCGAAACGTCGGTTCACACAAGATCTAGATGGCGCCACATCCCAGAAGACGACACTCTTCATAGTCACCTTCGTGAAAACTTCAAATCTTACATTCCTTACCCTTTCTTCCGAGAATTTCTCACTGCACACTCGTGTGTCGACACTACGTAGCCTGAGCTACTGGAAGCTTCGTTATATAAATCATAATTCAATACATAAGTGAACTTACTGGCTGTAAGAAGGAACTAAATAGCCAAAAGTAGTTTAAATTATACCCACACGTATGAAATAGCCCGCGCCGTAGATCAGGCGGTTAGTCGCCGCCTTCCCACCGCGGGGTCCCGGGTTCGAGGTTAGGTCAGTCATGTGGGATTTATGATGGACAAAGTGGCGCTGTTACAGGTTTTCTCCGAGTACTTCAGTTTCTCCTGCCAATTCTCATTCCACTGACTGCTCCACACTCTTCATCTATCATCCGGGGCTGGTACAATAGGACAAAGAGTGACCGCAGTACGACCCCACCATAAAGAATTAAAAGGATGAAATCTAATGACTTCAAAGTATTCTTGTATCAGCCTACAAGGCACGCGCTTATTTCAGATCAAAGGATCCCAGGATATTGTTTTATAACGCGTAAACTACATTAATTTTACACCAAACCTTTCAATAGCAGAATATTCGTATAAGATAGAGATTTTATACTGTTTTATAAGAATGAGACCATTATGCGAAAATGTGTATAGACTTGCTCCTCATTAAAAGTCAGGCATTTTCAATTGAGCTGCTACTGAGAAATTTATGTTCTCTTTATTCTCTTCTGGTCACAATTCAACAGCCACCTTCCTTTTTCCAATAACTACAAGTCATTTCTTTACATCGTTTTCAATCATCCAGATAAATAAAGAAGAAAATACACTTTCACTTTTACAGATTCAATCCACGCAAAGAAGTTCCGCCCCCTTCCCTTTCGTGGTTCATTTATTTTAGCTGAGGACGCAACAGTACTGGATCCGTAAGATTGGTTTCAATTCTCTGAATCAAGCACTTGGCCGAAGAAGTGTTTTTCATTATTCGTTGTTAAGTATATACGAAAATGTATTCACTTTCCTCTCCAACTGCTGTTAGTCTCCCTGGTCTATTCGCAATTGGTTTGGAAAGGAAAATTAAACCTTTTTTTCACAGTACGTGACACAATTACCATTCCAGACTTTAGTAATTAAAAGCAAACATTTCCATGTCACTTTATGACAAAACAAAAACTTGTGATAAAACATAGCAGGAGTGGAAGAACGTAAACAAGTTCCGTTCAATATTACCACATTCTTAAAATGAACATTTAATTTTATTTTTATTGCTGGTGGAGTGGGACTAAGTCCCTTGCACTGCGGGCACTTCTGGCCTATTGTACCAGCCTCAGATAATAGGTGAGGGTGATTGTGGAGCAATTGGTGGAATGAAGATTGGCGGGGGAAACCGAAGTTCTCGGAGCAAACCTGCCCCAGCGCCAGTTTGTCCACAACAAATCCCACTTGACCAGACCCGGGATCGAACCCGGGCCGCCGGCGCGGTTGGAAGCCAGCGACTAACAGCTTGAGCTATGCCGCGGCCAATATTTAATCTTAGTTTGATTTAAGCTATTCTTATAAAGAGGTCTATGTTCTGGGATTAAACATTGTGTAGTTTTTTTTTTAATTTAACCGAATTTTCCTAGGAACACGTCAGCTCAATATTTAGGTTTGAGAGGTAAGCGAAACAAGAAAGCAGCGTGAAGCAGGCAGCAAACAGAGCTTGCATAACCTCGTGTCTTTCCGCAATGGCTTCTTGTTTCATGCTAATCTCCTCCTCAGCTTACTCTTTGATTCTGAAGTTAGAGTTGATAAGTTCCTCCGAAACGTCAGCTGACTTTCAACGGCTTACGAGACGTTATATCCCAGAAGATGAGAACTCTTCGATGTTATATTTGTTCTACGATATGTGACAAAATTCCTAACAAGTAACATAAAATATTACAATGTTACACTTTAAAATATTACTCAATATGGAAAAAAATTACATGTAATAGGAGACTGTTTATTGTTGACTTCTTATGTTCACGCTGTTTCCATAACGACGGTAGCTATATATGCGAAGGATAAAGAAAGTGACTTAATTCACTGTCTTAGTGAGGGAAGAAGGGCAGGATAACTGAATAAAAGAAATCTATAAAGAGGATTAAGGATGAAGATATCATCCCCGTTGAATTTCAACCGTATTGGCAGGGTCGTTAATGTAACTAAGGCTCTAGAAGCCTTTGTTGGAACTTGGCCGCTTTTCAGTTTCTTGAACTTCTACACAGACAATAGGACTCCTTGGAGGTGGGATCAGCTCGTCGCAAGGCCGCTGCCTGACACAGAATAAACGTACATAGACATCCATTACTTAAGTGGGATTCCAACCCATGATCAAGCGTTTGAGCGGGCGAAGACAATTCATGCCTTACACCGCGCAGGGTCGTTAGACAAACCACAAATAAATGAATGCATTTATTAACGATGCTGTATCATCAGAACTATCATAGACACTTTAAGAAAGGAAGTTCAGTGAGAGAAAATATAGTATCATCAATGTTTTTAACACAAGTTTTCTAACTCACGGCTCACGGACCATCTGTGGCCAGCAATATAATATCGAGTGACGTTCATCAAATATCAAGGTCATAGTGGCAAATTAAAATGAATGCACCCTGAAGAGATATATTTTTTATTTATACACGAACAAACACTTGATATGCATGGTACACTCTACATGTTATACTTATTTTAAAAGTATTGGATTTGTAAATGTTGACTAAATTTCATTCTTGTTCAGTTAAAGAAACATTACATTAATATTCGGCTGTTAGTTAAAATCAACGCAATAAGTGGCCCATTATTTGAAAGACGTTTGAGAACCCATGTTTTAGACAAAACTATATACCGCTCTGTGTCGTGACACTCGCGTGATGTCATCAAATTGCTAGCATACCTGACGGAGCCGGGGATGCGACAAGAACGCAACAGTTGGCTATGCTACCAGTTCATGGTGACCTAAGTTGAAGGCAGGCAACTCACGAAGACGTTAAAGCGATACAAAATTTTTCTGCTTTGCTTCTTTCGTGTCTCAGGCAACGAAATTCTTCGAAGTTCCGTTACTTTGCATTGCGAACCACATTCATTCCAGTGCCCTTCATGTCGTCCTTCGGGTTACAATTACCGCCTCTGGGTAGGCATTGTTAGAACGTTCTGCTTGATGGCACATTAATATAAACCGGTCTATTATCCCACTGGCTCTCGGAATTCATTCATAAGCGTGGGTGTGACTGATGATTATCAATGTCACGCCATTTTGATCTTAACTGAGCTACTGCATGCGAGTTACCCAGTCTCTAGACGTCTCAAGGGAGAGCGTACACAAAGGAAACTGGCAAGTGCAACAGAGCAACGATTTGAGAAGGAAACCGCTGTCCCGATTAACACGCGCACGTTCAGAAAAATGTAATATGATTGGTTGCTGATGACATCACAAGTGGATATGTTCCACCGACTCAATACGTGGTTGCAGCTTTTAATATTGTGTCCTTCGTTTTTGACAAGGTATATATCAAAAAGCTAGCCCTGTAACAAGCCGTGGAATTCCATGGAGTTATAAGACGTCGTGGCTGCCATATCTTTTAGACAATCGGCTCACAGATGGCGGTGAGGTTGTCAGTCTTGCAAGCCGGACGCCCTTTATCCCCAGGAAGATCCCTGGCCCTCATTTCTGTTAGAGGCTGAATCGACCCCAGGGCCATGGTACGGCTGGAAGGAATACGTCAATTGAAAAATCCAATGGTTTTATGGTGAATCGAACCCAAATCTTCAGGTTTGTAGCATAGTGCCTCAACCAAGTATGCTACCGCGTCCTCCTGAGGTAAAGTTATCCTTGTAACAGACCGTGGAGTTGCATTGGTTTGTGAGACGTCGAGGCTTCCACATTTTCTGGACAATTGGCTGATAATAATAGCAATCCCTGTCGTAACATGTAAATATGTACAATACCAGACTCCTTCATCACATGTTTTATTTCCCAAGCCAATGTAATTTGTCCCGCATGGTACAGCTTGGGTGACGATTGTCATATTCACCTGGCTTCTGCTAAGTTAGCTGCACAAAACCAGAATTAGCGGCTGCATTGACGTTTCGTGCCACCTCAAAAGAGCAAACAAACCACGAAAAGGCGTTTAAACAGACGAAACTATGAAACCACCGTGCAACGCGACTGCAAGAAAATTCGCTTGCCCGGTTGTCTGAGAACTGAGTTTCTTTGTCGTCTACTAGTTTCGTTATGATCACTTTGCTGTTCCCTATTTGCGCTATTCAAATCAGTCTGACAACATGCTTTCACAGCTGCGGTTACCAGTTTTCTTGAAGGTGCTACCTAGTGATATACATAGAAAAATTATTGCGTCCATTACAGCTGTTTTACTTCCATTTGTGACCTATTTACTGACTCTCCCTTACTTTTTTTTTCCAGTGGCTCTTCCAGCCCATTCAGGGCCCAGGCCTCTTATTCAGTCCCGTAATCATTTTTCACAGACGGTAGGACTCCTTGGACGAGTGATCAGCCCGTCGCGAGGCCGCTACGTACACAGAGGACAACACAAACACAGAATAGACGCATAAACACACCAAACATACAATCCTTGAACACATGATTCCAGCGTCCGAGCGAGGGCGGCTACTGTGACCGGATCTGTTCCTTATATATGAGATACATATCCCTAAGAACAGGATACATGTATTCCTTTATGGCTAGATTCATTTTATCCTTTTGTGTCTAAAGGCAAAGACGTGACTGCCCTTCCCCTCGGAATGTTGCAAAAGCAAGCCATTACATAAATCATTCGTGCAGCCTTTGCAGGGATGCCTTTGCATTTCAAAGAAATCTTTGTTCCTTCGTTTTCCTTACGGATGCTTATGATGACGGTATCGGGAGGCATGGTGCATCTTTACCTGCTTTTCAGGTTCTTACTCAACAGCTTTCAGTAACAGATACGAAGCACAGTGCACAGAGAGCTCGTACACGATTTCATGAACATTATCTTTATGTGACTCATCGAAAAATTTAGCCTAGCGGTAAGCTATAGACTTCTATTCGGGACATGCTCGGTTTGAATCTTGAGTAGGAGACCGGCTATACTGACTTGAGTAGGCACCTATTCACAAATACACACACTTTTCATGGCTTTCCTCAGGGCCTCCAAGCAAATGCTGAGCTAGTATCTTGATTAGGACATAAGCGTTTTCTTCCAGATCTTTTCCAATTCATCATTTCTTCTTGTTCCCTCTTCACCTATTCACAAATACACACACACATAGATCTAACTAACTAATTTCGTGCAGCTGAGCCCTTCTTGATAAGCCGCCAGTAGCTCAAGAATTCCCCAAAATTTGACCGAACATCAAGGTTCATTACCGTGTTCATAACAGCCTGCCACTGGTCCCTATCCTAATTCAGATAATCTCAGTCCACACCATCCCATCCTATCTCTCTAAGACCCGCCCACTTATATCTTGGTCTTCCTAGTGAGCTCTTTCCGTCTGGCTTTCCCAGCAGTATCCTGTATGGATTCCTCTTGTCCCCCATTCATGTTAATGCCCTGTCCATCTCATTCTCATTGACTCGATCACTCGAATTGTACTTGGAGGAGAGTAAAAGCGCATTGTGCAGTTTTCTCCAACGTCTCGCCATTTTATGCTTCTTAGATCCAAATATTCTCCTCACCACCCTTCTCTCACACACCCATAGTCCATGTTCCTCCCTTAATGTCACGGACAGTCGACAAGGGACCGTCCTCTAGCTGGTGGGTTCAGTGTGGAGCTAACAACTCATCATCCTAAAAAAAAGTAGCTTGTTACGAAAGGTCACACACAGGTACACAGTCCTGTAAAAGCAGAAGCGTAACGTTTTCCTTTCCTTAATTTATCAGCAGTATGCTAAGAATACATATGAGGGCATGGAGTTATAGCTCCACTATTTTGACCTCGGCTGTAGACGGAGATGAGTTGTCAGCTTCATGTACCGGCCGCTTTACCACCAGGGAAGTCATTGTGGATTCCTATTGGCTAGGAGATTAGGCGGGATCCAGACCTTGTCTGGAGAAAAGAAAAATCTTGCTTCTGCCGGGATTCGAACCCCGCCCTTCAGCCTGTAGCCTGTAGCTGTACCTACTGAACTATACCAAATTCCAGTACGGTCCTATGAAGCTCCTTACATCGCCGACTCACAATACCGCATTACATGAATTGAATTTCTCTGGCGTAGCGAAACGTTACGAGAATATACTTTGCCTTTGCTAGGCTTGGTGCTTTATGCTATAATGAAACGACACCTTTGTGTAGGCTTACTTCCTCTGAAAATGTTAAGTCTGTAAAGACTTGAAATATTGACAAAACTAAAGAATAGACAAAAACAGAAAGGGAATTAACAATTTGTTATCACAAGAGTAGACGTGATAGTGTGATAGATGAAAGGCCAGACGGCCACAGCCTCTAGAAGAATTGTCACCTGCTGATAAATTAGCTTCTTATCAGACTGTAAAACAGAAGTTTCGGGTATGTACCTTGTATTTGAAATAGTATGACTTTTCAGAATCGAAATGGGAGACTATAGTACAAACGGTGTGAGGCTTTCACACAGCACGTGGTCGAGGAAATCTACATTCGCCCATTCATTCTCAGCTAACCATACGCGATGAGCAACGCCAATCTCGCTCTACAGCACATTCGACCCTTCCCCAAACCCCATAACATTCAGAATCATATTAATATTGTCACGTGTATGAGTGATGTAGACGGGGTTTGGATTGGGAATTCGATTTACTGAATTCTTACAGAAAGTAACTATAAGTAACTACGCTATCGCCATTTCACACAGTCAGCAGTTCACTACAGCCCTTACTAAGCCTGCTCAATTTGCTATGTCTTCACCAGACGTTGTCTAGTGATGGATCCAACAATATCTTCTGCTTCCGTGTTCACGTCCTTACTCGCCGACGACTTTCTCATAACTAAGTCGTCTCAAGACTGTGTCGTAATCGCAGCTGCTCCTCCTTTTATAGTCTTGGTATGGACCGCAGAGAAAACACCTCCCCCAACAGTTGTTCTACCGTTGTATCACGTAGCTATGGCACGGGACGCGGAGAGAGAACCGCTTCCCAGTTACTCCAATGTTGCTTGTTACGAATCTGCTGGGACAATCACCTGATAACGGCCGTTATTTAAAGATTCAGTAATTGGCAACGGCTGTTTTATAGCTCAGTGGTAATCAACCTTTGTCAGACTGCGGCCCGGTAAATATTTTTCTCTATAAGACCAAGGCCACGTACTGAGCCTTGGCCTGGTGATTGAGAAACACTGGTATAGCTGCTTATTTCGCCGTCGTTGCCTAGTAACGGATCTACGTGCTTCAGTTTTATTCTCCAGTCTCTCTCAGGTTCTTCAAAGGCGACAATATCCAAGACTTTCTGCTACCGAAGTTGCACAGATTTTTCTCGTTTCATTCAATGAAAACTTTTTAAAAATTTGCATCTATGTTTTGAATCGTCGTCATCTGCAAGGGTTTAAATTGTTAGCCTGTTCCGTCCTCAAACATGAAGCATCTTCGAAGGTTTTTACTTGAGCAGGTTACCAGCCTGTTGCACAACCCCATATCTTGGAGGAACAGGGTTTTTATTCAGCGTTTCCTTCCCTTAGAAAGGTGTCCTACCATGGCTAACGAGTCCTGTCTACCCGTCACGAAACCGTGGGAAAGGACACGTACCAGGCGCTACCCACCAGGTCAGTGGGGCCTGCAACGGGCATGAAGCAGGGTCGCCACTCCCAGTAGTTGGACTGGCTCTTGTGAGAGTTCCAACTTGCTGCCTTTTATGTTTCAGTTGATCTTCAATAAAACACTTGTGATTAGACAAACTGGAATGAAGAGCTATAAAATCCAGTTGCATATAAGTTGTGCTAACAGCAGTTACCAAGAATTTACCCCGTGGAAGAGAACACTGTGATGAAAAGTCGTGCAAACTTCTTGCCTGCTTCATAATAGTTTCTTGCTTGGCCTATTATTCGACCCTGAAGATGGGAGCGACATATTCCTCCGAAATGTCAGTTGACTTTCAGTGGACTACACAACGTTTATCTAGTTATAGCCATCGTTATGGGAATTTTAACCCTATTTTTAATTTTCATTTTTTTCCCGAAATTAAAGGCTCTTCCTAAAAGTCCGTAAGGACTTCAGGTTTTACATCCTTCCTAGAAATTTAGACCTTTAGCTTCCAAGTTAATATTATACGGGATAAAAAATAAGACCCGCAACGCCGGCTTTTTCAGCCACAGAACCAGAAAAGAGTAAATATAGGAGACGCAAAGTTATTATTATTATTATTATTATTATGGTTCTATAGTCTTTTATTGGGCCTTGGTCCCTTTTCAGATTTCCGATCCTCTACACAGTCGGTAAGAACCCTTGGACGGGGGATCAGCCGTCGCAAGGCCTCTGCCTACACACAGAATAACATAAACACAGAATAAGCGCACAAAAATACAGGCATTCATGCTTGAGTCGGATTTGAACCCATCATTCCAGCGTTCGAGCGAACGTAAACAGTTCATGACTTAGATCGCGCGGCAGAAGCCGCAAAGTTGGAACATTGACTGCGCGCTGACAAAGCACTGCAAGGCATAATTCTTTCGAGTCTGTCAGCCAATATGGACGCCGCTAGAAAGTATTTAAGATAAGTCATTACTGTTCGTTATCTATCTCTTCAAATTCATCAACAAGAATTCCTCGCACAAGTAAAAAGATAAAGCTATCCCTGTAACAGACCGTGGAGGCTCATGAGGTTGTGAGGCGTCGAGGATCCCACATTTTCTAGACAATCGGCTCACAGATGGCGGTGAAATCAGCCTTAGGCGCCGGACATCCTTTACTCCCAGGAAGATTCCTGGTACTCATTCCAGTTAAAGGTTCAGCCGACCCCAGGGCCATAGCGTCAATTGAAAAATCCAATTACCTCATCGAGACTCGAACTCCGCGACCTGCCGACTTGTAGCATTGTGCCCCCCCCCTTCCAAATTTCTCCCATTCGACGATAAATAACAGATATAACTCTGATAGTGTCGTTAAAGAAAGTAAGAATGTCACAACAAGTTACGCGCCTTGCACTTGACCTTGGACCTTTACAGTTGGAGCACATAAAATGCAGTCTTAATTATGAATTCAGCCAAAACAAGGCCAACTGGTGTATCTGTCACTTTGTTCCACATTTTTAATGCTTCAGCATTATCGTAAGCATAATACACTCACAATGCTTGTAGCATGAAGAAATCTGTCACTCATTTGTTGATTTAAATATATTCTTTAATACACAAATAGTATTTTTTCCTTGGGACTATAGCCCCAGTGGGCCTAGGCCTACCTCCATGAACTCCGTTCACTTCGGTTTTTCTAGATCTTACACATTCGGTAGGACTCCTTGGGCGAGTGATCAGCTCGTCGCAAGGCCTCTACCTGTAGACAAACACAGAAAAACGCACACAAACATCCATGCCCTGAGTGGGATTCGAACCCACGATCCCGGCTTCCGAGCGAGCGAAGACAGTGCATGCCTTAGACCGCTCGGCTACCGTGACCGGCAGTGTATAAGAATAATATATAAGAATTCAGTTCGTACCTCACAGGAAACAGATCCGAACCCACGATCCCGGCTTCCGAGCGAGCGATGACAGTGCAAGCCTTAGACCGCTCGGCCACCGTGACCGGCACACAACTACTATATCTCTGCCCTATTCCTCGACAGTAGAAGCTAAAGTAGGCACTACGCCATGAAAGCGTATGGGGGAGTGGATGCATAGATCCATATTTTCTTGACCTCGGCACTAGCTGGAGGTGAGTGGTCAGCTTCACACCCCGGCCGCTTTAACCCCGGGGAAATAGCCCCCGGTACCCATTCGATAGGAGATTGGGTGGACCCCAGAGCCAGTCTGGACGACATGGAGAAAAGAAATTTCTTGCCGCCACTGGGACTCGAACTCCGACCCCTTTGTCGTGCACCCCGTAGCCAGTCACTGTACTGACTGCGCTATCCCGCCTCCTATTCCTCGACAGTTTCCTCGTCCAAAATTATCGGAATTATAATAACTTCCCGGGGCACGCGACCTTTCGCCTGATAGCTTAGTGCCTCAGTCAACTACGATGCCGCGAGCCCCCAACTTAATAGGCAGTTAGTAATAAGTATATATTTCAAAATCTTGACTAGCGTGTAATATGCTGTTTAGAACACAGTGACCGGAAAAGAATTTCAGTACTGTGGTTGTCGATACAAAGAAGAGAAGTGTACCAAAGTACTCATTGTGGCAAGTTACTCTTTTTTGAAATGCGAGTAATAAAACATTGTAATCATAAAGTGAGTTTTCATTCTGTGAAGGTACTACACACACACAAAATGACAGGCACTATATATTCACCAAATAGTGGCTTCAGAGAACTTACCATAATTGAACCATGACTTGTACATTATTACTAAAAGCATTGCCTCTTGTAGAGGTGAACGTGGAACATGAACGTTCGCTTCAGTTGGCAGCAATTATTGGTTTTGAGGTTTTCAGCCACGGCTGGTGCTTAGCATGTGTTGGTACGGATGACTACGAATTTCGCTTGGCAGTAGTAACCGAGCAGCCGACAAAGAGAAAAGAAACGAATAAAAGAAAGACAGAAATAAAGACGAGGAAGAAGGAAAAACCAAGCAGAATGAATCAAGTGGCAATGCATATGACGTATTTAAAAGGTATCAGATTCGAATCTGTGCCGCGTCATCCAGATTAAGGGTTTTCATGTTTTTCCTCGGTCACATTGATAGGCTAATATATTGAAACAGGCCACGACTGCGGCGACAGTCTTGTTTGTTCTGATGAAGAAGCTAACGATAATAAATATCTATTTAGTGTCGAATGATCAGATAGTAAATAATGAATTGGAAAAGATGTGGAAGGAAGAGGCCGTGGCCTAATTTTAGGTATCTCGGCATTTTTTGGAGTAAAACTACGAAAACCTCATTTCAAACTGACTGTACTCATATGAAAATAAAAACTCGACTGGTTATCTTTTTATTAAAATTGCGCTAGTAAGTAAAGTAAGAACAAAGGTATTCCTTTAACAGGCCGTGGAGGCCCATAGGGTTGTGAGATGTTGAGGTTCCCACATTTTCTAGACAATCGGCTCATAGACGGCGGCAAGTTTTTCAGCCCTACTCGCCGGCCGCCCTTTACCCCCAAGAATATTCCAAAAAATATTCCTGGTACGCATTTCTGTTAGAGGCTGAGTCGACCCCATGACCATAGTGGGGCTGGAAGGATTAGGTCAATTGAAAAAAATTCAATGACCTCATCGGGACATGAACCCGCGACCTTCTGGCTTGTAGCATTGTGCCTCAAACAACTACGCTACCGCGTGCCCCGCATTTTTTTAATAAGAAATGTTAGGTTACTCTTGTAAAAATTATATACGAATATAAGTAGGCTTAAAATTGATGTACACGTAAACAATGTCCCTTTATCGTACAAGCCTCTGAAAATTGTCCTATGGGACCGGAATATGCAAGGCGATTTTGTTAACTCAAGGTCTGAGTAAAGCTTAAACTTGACGATTAACTTATCTTCTTCTTCTTCTTCTTCACATGCGTTACATGCCTGTGTGTGGATCTTGACGTTTTCCTTCGTTTCGTAAGGGTAAGTTTGCCCGGGGTGAGCTCGTTAGACCCACGTTCAAACCCCAACTTGGAAGACCAGAGACCTCACTTCATCTAATCCCTTTCCTTTAACGTGTCTAGCATGAATGGCCCTACGTGGAGCTTACACTCCCGCCAGCATAACTCTTCAGGTCACTGGGGCACACAAACTACTTCTTCAAGAAAAGGCGGTAGGCCTTACTCTTTCATGAGTAATATAAAATTAAGAGTCAATATTCTTGCCTCATTTCAAAATAAGTTTAACTTGTGTCAAGCTTGGTCAAGACTCGAACCAGGCACCTCGCGAATCTCAACCATATAAGCCAACTTGTTCAGTCCTTCCATCCTCGTTCCTCCACTTTATTATTCGCTGACTCGTGCAGTCATTCTCAATGATACAGAGCTTGCGACTGCTACGTCACTGAGGGAATATAGTCGCGTGTTAATGACTGTACATGGGGTTTTGGATTGGAGGTTGGATTTATTAACCACTTCAGCACCACACTTTACCAATCACTACAGCACAGACTACTTCTTCATAGTCTGCTTTCACTAGACATTTCCTGGTAACGGATCTTAACAATGGAGATTCTTCAGTCCCTGTGATTACAAAGTCAAAGTCAAAATTACTTTATGACTGACGGTTTACCACCAATCAGTTCGTCCTAGCTCAACCCCTTGATACCCACGACCAGAGATTTTTTGCAACTGAACGTTTGTGGTAATTGTCCTAATGTAACATCCTCTCTGACGATAAGACGAGTTTCTCTCCTATGAATATGCTTGGAATCGTCAAGTATACATTTCGCACATATAACATGTCACTGAAAACTGTTCTTTTGTACTACACACAAGTCCTCTGTCAGTACAGGCTTTACAGAGCAGATCATGCCTAACTTACGTTCCTGTGCTGAAGTCATTGCCCGCTGGCTAATAATCTTCACAGCTGACTCATTGCTACAACTTTGCCTCACTTATAACCCCTCGGCCTGGACCGCACAGGAAACAGCTATTCTATTTTTGTAGTTAAATTTTTGCTGCAGGGACATGTTTACTGTGTCGTTGCGAAGCAATGGCTGCAGTGCGGATCACAGAAAACACCGCTACCAGCAGTTCCTCTATTGTTGCATGTTGATTCGTTACTATGGGAACCTGTTTATTTGCTATCGCTACCTAGTAACGGGTCTACACTCTACATTATTATATATTTACAGTTAAGAGTTTCTCATTTTATTATTAATGGAACCCGGTCTAGAAAACCGACAATAGCGGCCGTGGGGATCCGTTGCGCTGACCACGTGACACCCTCTATCCGCAAATAGTTAGCAATAACTTCGCCGACTAACGGCGGTCGCTAGGTCGGTATAGTTCTCTTGCGGACTACAGGCCACGGAGTTTGTTTTTTGTTTGTTATTATTAATGGAACTTTATGTTTTCAGTTATAGGACCAAATGCAGCTTGAGGGAGAATATTGTCTCGTTTTACATGCCCTTCTTGTTTATGAGGCATAACGTTTCAAAATTCCATTGCCAATCTTTCTTGTCAACCCGATTTATCGTGTGACATGTTCAGAATTATATTTAGTCTGACACTGGATTGAATAATTGATTTCTCATCTTGATTTTTACTCAGGCTCAAATATCCATTAAGGCTGACACGTCTCGAGCGCACACGAGCGCGCATCCACTAAAATAATGAAACAGAAAACATTGACGAATGAAAAATGGGTCCCTGAAAAACGTTAAGCAAGAAACCAACAAGTAGCAGGCAACCCGCAGTGTTGTCCTCCACTGACTTCCTCCTACAAGCTGGTTTCTTATTTGATTGAGATGATATGTTCCTCCGAAACGTCGGTAGACTTTAACTGAACTACACCGTCTCATACCCCGGAAGATATGACTGTTCATGACCACCGTTTCAACGTTTACAAATCCAACATACTGAAGAATATTGTTTATGTCTTCTTTCGTCCAAGTTCGAGCCCCGAGTAGCATTTCGTTACGTACTGGTTTCTTTACGGTCGGGATTTGCAGCCCGAGCACAACCACCAATAGCGAAGCCAATCATTTCACCTGGTGATATTAGGGCGATCGAAACAAGAAGGTATGTAGCAGGCACGAGATATATGGGGCGCAAAAACATAGACCATTTTAATCGGAATATCTGAACACCAAAGAATAGAGTAAACCCTTGTTATAACGGACCCGGATATTATGGTTTTATGATTTAAGGGACAAAATTAGGCTGTCTACAATTGTCAATTTTTAGAGGTCCTGAGACACTGAAAAGCGTTTGTAGTTAGAGGGGAAATTATTTACAATAAGAAAGAACCCCTAATACGGAAAAATATGTTTGCTGAGTGCATTGGCTATGTAACCTACGGTGTACTGACGTGAATACCCCTCCACTCGGTTATAACAGACATCGTCGATAAAAAGCAACACCCATTAGTCCGTTATAACGAGAAATTTTTTTTTTCCTTGGCACTACAGCCCCAGTGGGCCTAGACCTACCTCCATGAACTTCTCCGTTCACTTCTGTTTTTCTAAGTCTTAGTCATACGGTAGGACTCCTTGGGCGGGTTATCAGCTCGTCGCAAGGCCTCTTCTTGTATACAAACACAGAAAAACGCACACAAACATCCATGCCCTGAGTGGGATTCGAACCAACGATCCCGGTTTCCGAGCGAGCGAAGACAGTGCACGCCTTAGACCACTCGGCTACCGTGACCGGCCATAACGAGAGTTTGCTCTACTTAAAAGGGCACTGTAATATTAAACAAAAAGGGTGGATTGAATTCATGTGGCTCAGGATAAGGTTTGTTGGCGAGATCTTCAGACCATTATGATGAACAGCTGTGTCTAAATGTTTGCGACAGCAAATTGTTACACAAAGGAACATGATTATTATTTCGGATGTTTTCCATCTTCTTAATTTCTTTTAATGAAAAGTTTCGGAAGATGTTCCAATTATATATAGGACAGTTCTCTTTTTATTGGGCCTAGCTGAGCAATGGAGATTGTTTAAATTATGTCATGTTTATGTAACGAAACTTTACGTTCCATTAAACGTCGTCGTCGTGGTCATATTCGTCTTCGTTGTCCTCCTCCTACTCCTCCTCATCGTATTCGTCGTCCTCCTCCTCATTCTTATCATCATATTCGTCTTCGTCGTCGTCCTCCTCCTCCTCCTCATATCATCATCATATTCATCTTCGTCTTCGTCGTACTCCTTCTCCTCCTCATCATATCATTATCATATTCATCTTCGTCTTCGTCGTCGTCGTCGTCGTACTCCTCCTCCTCATCATCATCATCATATCATCATATTCATCTTCGTCTTCGTCGTCGTCGCATTCATCCTCCTCCTCCTCCTCCTCCTCATCATCATCATCATCATCATCATCTCCTCCTCCTCATATTCGTCTTCGTCGCCCTCCTCCTCCTCATCATCATATTCTTCTTCGTCGTCCTCCTCCTCCTCATCATCATCATATTCATCTTCGTCTTCGTCGTCGTCGTACTCCTCCTCCTCCTCCTCCTCATCATATCATCATCATATTCATCTTCGTCTTCGTCGTCGTCGTACTCCTCCTCCTCATCATCATCATATTATCATCATATTTAACTTCGTTTTCGACGTCGTCCTCCTCCTCCTCTTCACCACCACTACCACCAATACCATCGCTGCAAAAGCAGCCCATTTTGAGCTATAATCTTCCTTAGAAGATTCTGCCAGGTTTGTCTTGAAGCAGACTATCCGGTTTTTACTTCCTTGGATTCCGTAACAGTACTTCTTTTGCAGAGCAAGGTCGTCAGCCTTGCGTCCAACCCCCAACCTGGAGGCCTAAGTCTCTGTATTTATGTCTCCCAGTGACAGGGTGGCCCAGTTATGCTCCCAGGCACCGGGTCCCCTTTCCGTGCAGGTATTCCAACCCACCTCCTGATGGGGTTGGGTTCCATTAATAGATCCGGAACATACTGACCGAGCGACGGTTAGATGTTCAAGGACGATTCTTCTCTATGAATAAGGTAGTTAGGAGGTCTCTTCTTCATCTGTTTCTCCTGCTTTATATCAGATTGAAATCTCGGGGATAACTTAAGACGAATGTTATGATTAATGAAGAAAAAAACAGATTACTGCTCTAGGGAAACATTTGATAACGAGTAGATAGAAGAGTACGAGGAATACTGCGTAGTGTCGCGTGCAGTAAGATCTATTTATGAATCAATTAAATTAAGGTCTCGCTTTTAAATAGCCTATAACTGCAGTTGCTTTGATCTCACTGATATGATTAATGTGCATACAGATTTATTTATTTTCTTTTTTTATTGCTAGTGGGGTGGGACTAAGTCCCTTGTACTGAGGCCACTTCTGGCCTATTGTACCAGCACCTGATGATAGGTGAGGGTGATTGTGTAGCAATTGGTGGAATGAAGATTGGCAGGGGAAACCGAAGTACTCGGAGAAAACCTGCACCAGAGCCACTTTGTCCACCACAAATCCCACTTGACCAGACTCGGAAACGAACCTGGGCCGCCGCGATGGGAAGCCAGTGACTAACCGCTTGAGCTACGGCGCTACGCGCATACAGATTTAATCGACATATCGTTGCCTCAGTTCTCAATTTGTCCCTTCTCCAAATTTTATTGAATACAAACAAAAAAATGATGCACGTACAATGTTTGAAACATGAACAGTAGAATATGGGCGATAGAACAAAAATGAGAGCTTTTTAGTTGTGGATTAGCTCTGTGTAATGATTGATGTACAGTTCTAATGCCCTAAGGAAATGATGCATTAATAACGTTAAAAAACAATGAAAGTTGGAAATATAATTAGTAAGAACATAGCAGACGAAATATAGAACACGCAGTTACATGTCCATGAGGCACTGTGTTAAAATTAATTGCATCGGAGTGGTCACTATGTTAAAAATAGGTAAAAATTTAAAAATGTTCCCTGTGCATAATTAATGAAGGCGTATGTGGGAGTGGATATGTAGATCCATATTTTCTTGCCCTCGGCACTAGTTGGAGGTGAGTGGTCAGTTTCAAGCCCCTGCCGCTTTACCCCCGGAGAATGCGCCCTTGCACAGTTTTCCTCATACTCTTGCAATATTAAAAAGAAATAGTATTCCCAACAAATTTCAGTAGAACTCCTTAATATCAGATATCACGAAAATTTGCTCAGCTGCTCTCGAATTCTGATTTGTGCACAAGAAAAGAAGGTGAAGCCAAAAGGCACATAACGTACGTCTAATTTTTCATTCCAAAAGTCTTAAAACTGATCATCTTAGAAAAACTGTAATAATCTCATTCAGATCCACAACTTTTATTTGAAACTTTTGAAATTGAACATAAATTTTAAGTAAATAAAAACAGAAGTATTATATGAATCAACAAAGTCGTAATTGATGATTAGATTAGCCTCGTAGATATTGCACTAAACGAAACAGAAAAGAAGTCACTGACATATAGATTTCCCTTCCCCCTTTTTGACAGGGGACAAGGCGATAATATATTCTAAAAGAAACTGTATCAAACATTACCAGAATTTTATCTAGGCTTAATTTGAAGAGTATTATCCTCTGGGACGTGATTTTATTTATGTGAAATTCCAAGAAAGTTAATCAGTTTCAGTGAAGGAATTCAATTTTCTTTATTTCTCTACGGAATTCCCTACAAGAATTGTGTTCTAAAGGTCGTTGAAATGACGCGTGTTAGTCCTATACTCTTGAGATGTTGGGTGTAAGTTAGTATAGCAAACAAACAAACAAACAAAAAACTGTTTCTTGAAACTGTAGTGAAAATTTTTTACCGCATGGGATAGCTATATTACTTCATGTGCCTTCACATTTCTGACATTTGAGTATTATTCAATTCTGAGGGAGATCTTAACCGAAATAAAAAAAAAATCTTGAAGCTACTTTCAAGAACAACAGGCGCCAAGTGACTGAGCTACGTGAATGACATTAACTGACTCAATAATCATCTTTGGAGAAAACATCTGCCATGTAGAGCAGCTGACTTTCGAAAGGTTACGTGCCTTTCGCTTTGAACAATCACATTAATATCGCTTCCAATTATGGATCAGGTGCGTTTCTACTGTCAGTTCATACCAACTCTCACAGTAGTTGTTTTTAATTCATTTAGAGAGTTGTGTTAGTCTACAGATTATACTAAAAGCAATATTACTGAAAGCTGATAGCAAAATATAGTACAGCTATCCAACAACATGAACAGGATAAGGCCGGTTAGGGGAAAGACACTATTAGCAGAAAATGTATTTAGAATAACAGGTACGAGAATAGAATTTTACTTACTTTCCTGGCGCTATATTCATAATTATGACGACGATAAAGATTAGCAATTACGAAATATTAAAGCAGTTCTCTGAAATAGAAAATTAATGACAAAAAAAAAAGGAAGGTAACTCAAGAAACTGAAACAAATTTTTATATCATCGTATTATTTATTTTTGGAACACGGATTTAATGAGAATTTCTCCTTTAATATTATACTGCGCTATCAATATTTGGACTATGCAGAGTAAAATGAGAAATTATCAAAGAATTAAGTAGAGGGAATGATTTTAATGGAAGAATTCATGCCATAGTCCAGGTACTATCTTAGCATTTGCTTGGAGTGACTGAGTAAAATCACACAAATCTCAGAATAGCCTTATCCCGGTGGAGATTAGAACTTAGCACCTCAAGAATATGAATCTAGACCATTACTTGTACTCCAACCCGCTCGGTGAGGTATGGAAGAAGTTTCGTCCATAATTATTCATCTCCATGGGAAACCAATATTAAAGGAAACTTCAAAAAATTTACACAAAATATTTAATAAAATGAGTCACTTAAAAAATCATGTGGCAGTCTACGCCTCAGAAAGAGTCTGTGCTCTTGTCTAGATGGACAGAGGCGTCAGAATTATCAACACAGACTGTACTTGAAGTCAATATGCATACATACATAATACAATATTAAGTGAAGGATGATAAGGTTTATGAGAAAGACATTTTAAAAATATACCTTCGAGTTATGTACCAGGCAAGGCAGCGCCATAGCTCAAGCGGTTAGTCGCTGGCTTCCCACCGCGGCGGCCCGGGTTCGATCGCTGGTCTGGTCAAGTGGGATTTGTGGTGAACAAAATGGCGCTGGGGCGGGTTTTCTCCGTGTACTTCGGTTTCCCCTGCCCATCTTAATTCCACCAAATTCTCCATCATCATAATCACCCGGGGTAGGCTACAATAGGCCAATCAGTGGCCGTGCCGAGTGAACCCAATTGGACTCTACCCCCCACTAAGAGAATTAAAAAAAAATCGATTTAATTTTATGTACCACGCAGAGCAATCGCAAACGTAAGTGCCTCCTTAGGAACAAGAAATTCCAACCCTCTCTGTGAAAAAAATAATTTTCCTTTCTTCGAACTTGGGCACAAAGGTACGAAATCTTTATACACCGGCCAAATCTTAAAACCCTTCTGTTTAGATTGTTGAAAAATATAAGAGCTAACTATTTGTCATGATATGGAAAAGGACAAGATCTGCTTGCCAATTTTCAAGCTGGTTTCTTGCTTGGCATATTCTTTGATCTTGAAGATGGAGGTAATATGTTCCTCCGAAACGTCGGTTGTCTTTCAACGTACTATACGGCGTTATGTCTCAGAAGATATAACCGCCAATGTGAGAGCATTAAATCCTACAGAGCATATTTTCATTTCATTTAAGAAAGTTCCAAGTCAAGGAGGATGAGATGGACAGAGAATGTAGTAAGAATGGGGGAGAGAGGAGTGCATATAGGAAGTTGGCGGGAAAGCCAGAGCGGGTACAACTCTATTCATCTGAACTGTTGTGATAATAGGTGACATTTTGGTTCCATTTTAACTGCGTTAAACCCATTCCCTGGATTTGAATGTGTAAAGGGCTCACAGTTTTGCACATTTCTTAAGTTCCGATCATTGATTCGATTTTATCTCAGAACACTGAAAACTGCAAACTTCTGGGTTGAGTGCCCAACTAAGGATCACCAACTCAGCTTTAATCATATAGCATCCTGTTGTAATGTGTGCACTGTTTATCAAGTATTCACATTGCCGTCTCACGCGCAACTAACACGTTTCAAAATTCAAAATGTTAAGATTTTAAAACTCAAGTTGTATGCCTTTATTTAACGCATATGTTTCACAACACGATTCGGCCTTCCCCCCCCCCCCCCCCCCCCCCCG
>NW_019725428.1:2311824-2353521 GCF_002891405.2 Cryptotermes secundus
TAAAATTTTGTCGTGAGTCCCGCGGGGCTCGGACCTGAGAATGACTGCGCTGATGAGCAGCAGCAACTGTAAACGACAGACCCATCCTCCCGTCAGAGAGGATGTTACATAAGGAATATGACCTCAAGTTTTCTGTTAAAAAAATACTGGTCGTGAGTCTCAAGGGGCTTGTCGCCGAGACGAACTGATTGGCGGTAAACCACCAATCGTAAAGTAACTCTAACTCTGACAGCTTTCAGTTTATTTGGACATCATTAGGTGCCTTAAAATCACCAGAGAATTTGCTGCGCTTTTGTACACTGCCACATCTCTTGTCTAGACGTTTCCTTAATTATATGATTTACATTTAAAATATTATATATTATTTATTTTATGCGCAGTGTGTATATCAAATTTGTGCATTTTTGTGGTGATTTGTTTCCTTGCGTTGTTGCTTGTGTAGGTGCGTGTACATTTTAAATTTTGAATTTTAAAGCCTAAGAGTCAGCTTTAATATATTGATGAGGCAGACCAGGACAAAGAACCTTATTCGTGCAGGAAGAGGAAATGCCTTAGTAGGTGGAATTTTGAAAACCGCAAATGCTTAGAGCAGCTATGCTGCGTAATCATGAATGTGCGAGGGAGACAGAGCATGTAGGGTCAAATGTTAGTTCATAACGCGTGGCTGGCCATACAGGAAACAGCTAAGTGAAATCTTGTTGGTATTTAGAACAGACCATTGGGAAGATAAAGACGACAGATATGAAGTGGTTTAGATACACCCTGTAAAAAGTACAAGGGCAGTGCCGAAACTTGGCCTCATTGTTAACTGCAAGACTGTACATAATGTTTAGAAGTCAAATTCTATAACCTTCGCATCTTATAGATTCTTACAAAAATCCGCATATAAGTATTTTTTTTTTTTTTTAGAAATAGACAAGATTTGGGGTCCAAGTGAAAGTGAAGTGAAATACAAAGCCTATCCCTCAGTCGGTATACCGATTGGCTACGGACTGGACGACTGAAGATTCGGAGATAGAGTCCCGATAAGGGCAAGAATTTTCTATTCTCCACGGAGTCCAGACCGGCTCTGGGGTCCACCCGGCCTCCTATCCAATGGGTACCGGGACTCTTTCCCCGGGGATAAGGCGGTCGGGCCGTGAAGCTCACCACTCACTACCAACTAGTGCCGAGGCCAAGAAAATGTGGATCTATACATCCTCTCCCTCATACGCCTTCATGGCATAGTCCTTAATTAGTTAAGCACAAAGACAACTTTACCTTTTCATCCTTGTCAGAAACCAGACTCACCTTCTAATGGCTGGCCCCCATTATCACAAAGGAGAATCTGGTGACCGAGCATGGGCTGAATAACCCCAAAATCTAGTGAGGAGGAAATACCCACTCTAATCAGGCACTCCTGTTACCATGTGAAGGTTGGCAGCCCCACCTCAGTCCAAGATGCGTCAGGCCAACTACCTGACCACTCCGAATTTAAAACAATTTTCAGTAAGTCTTCAAGATAGGCCGCGCCATAGTTCAAGAGGTTAGTTGCTGGCTTCCCAACGCGGCGGCCCTGGTTCGATCCCGGGTCTGGTCAAGTGGGATTTGTGGTGGACAAACTGGCGCTGGGGCGGGTTTTCTCCGAGTACTTCGGTTTTTCCTGCCAATTTTCATTCCACGAAATTCTCAATCATAATCACCAGTGGCAGGTATAATAGGCCAATCAGTGGCCTCCGTGTCGAGTGGACCCAAATGGACTCCAACCCCCACTATGCGAATTAAAAAAATAAAAAAGTTTACTAGAAAATATTATTATTATTTATTAATAATAAAGAATTGAATTATTATTGAATTGAATTATTGAATTATTATTATTATTATTAGTAGTAGTAGTAGTAGTAGTAGTAGTAGTCGTAGATAAAATTAGCATCATTCAGAATCGTAAATCATTGTGTCTCATGCTATGATGAATATTGTAACGGATTTGTTCGAGACATTGCTAGGCAACGTCTCAATAAACACCCCACGATTTGCGCACGTAACCATAGGACGAATGGTATAGCTCGTTGCTAAGCAGCAGTCAGCTCGCCAATGAACTAACTGGGTAACGGTCACGAGATGTGTTTTCTGTAGATCCAGCCAGAGAGCCAATGGACTGGCGTGATAGCGTACACATGGAATGTATTTTCTGTGCGTGGTCCGAGCCGAGGATTTATCTTGAAGATGTTCGGCTCTATAACGCAGACTGGAGAGTTGAAGTAGGCCTGTGAGGACTTAACGTGTGATTTGATGACTTTATGAGTGCTGTAGTGCAGTGATATTGGGAGTGTGTGTGTGATTGAGACTTTTATACTTCCTGTGTAAAATCTGTTGACAGGAATCGGATAGTGAAAACATTATCATGGCTTAGCCGTTGTTGAGATCTGTTACCTAGCAACGACTAGCGCAAGCAGATATAGAGACTTTATTTATATGTTATAATTACAGTAATCTTGAGAGTGTAAGAACTAATTGTAGTTACAACTCGAGAATATCAAATAAATCGATTCGCCCATCCATACCCGCGTCTATAGTCAGTCCTACACACGATAATATTTATGTACAAAACTTCGCAGCCGATTGAATATCAATCGTACTTCATATTCGGCAGGTTTTGGGTTCGGACCTCTGCCCTAATCTGAATGAGGTTATTCGTAATAGTACCTCAAACTAATCATAACTTCTCCACTCCACACAATTTCCAATTCTTCATTTGCGAAACATCTTACCATCAGCAATGTACACGGCCCAATTCGAGCTAGAGAAAGCGAGGTTAAGTATACCAAGACACATGGAAGATTTAGATAGCTCAGTTAGTATGACTGGACGACCGCAGTTTCCCTGAAGGGACAAGATATTATCCCTTCTCCACGTCGTCCAGAACGGTTATGGGACCCACCCCTATCCAATGGGTACCAAGGGCTCTTCATCAGGGGATTAAAGCGGCCGGGGCTTGAAGCTGACCCCACACCTCCATCTAGTGTCGAGTTCAAAATTCGTGTGGATGTACTTCATACGTCTTCAAGGCGTGGTACTTAATTAAGCAGAGGGGAAACTTTACCTTTTACATCAGAGATTTAGTAAGATCAGATATAAGACAAATATTGAGACAGAACCCATAAATTTGAAGTCCGAAATTCGGTTACTGATCAGAAACACGTCAAAGTAATTTGCAATAGTAACAAGTATCTCACAAATAATGTAATATTCACACATTTTGGGGTATTATAGAAGGCTAACTTCTTGAATTATCAGACCACCTACGAAAATGAAATTTATATCTATAAAAGAACTGAACCTTCAGCTAGGAGGGTGAGTCAAGGAATACAAACAGAATATTTCTAGGAAGACACTTGCGAATTTACCACTTTGTAGAGTAAGAATAAATTTGAAAGATAACGAAAGATCTGGTAAAGGTTTGTAAATTAGTTTGCGAACGTAGGATATGGTTGTAGCTGGCTTCGTATTGCTATCAGCGATGATGAACCTTCGGGTTCTGCTACCAGAGAATTTATTTTAGACATGCCGTTACTAGGGCAGTTGATTGTCTAGGTAACAAGTGATCCGGAGTCACAATGAGGTCAAATATTCTTGGTAATACTGTAAAAAAGTAAAAGTATCCCTGTAAGATGCCGTGAAGGCCCATAGCGTTGTGAGATGTTGAGGTTCCCATATTTTCTTGAAAATCGGCTCATATATGGCGGTAATATTGTCAGCCTTACGTGCCGGTCCCCCTTTACCCCCAAGAACGTTCCAAGAATATTGCTGGTACTTATTTCTGTTAAAAGCTGAGTAAACCCCAGGGCCATAGTGCTGCTGGAAGGATTAGGTAAATTGAAAAAATCCAGTTACCTCATCGGGATTCGATCCCGTGCCCTTCCGGCTTGTAGCATAGTGCCTCAACCGACTATGCTACCGCATATATTCTAAGCATTCGAGCGCCAGTTATTGCATTCATTTCAATACCCAAGAAGACATTTACGGGCGATATTGAGGTTCCTAGTTATAGAAAAGTTTCGTACAAACATAATCATAGTAGTAATTAGTAAAGACCTACTTCAGGAAGACGTATGAGGCAGTAGAAAATTACTGGTCAGCTTCAAGCTCCTGTCGCTTTATACCAGGCGAAACAGCTCCCGGTACCCGTTGTGTTGGGAGCTGAGTGTTTCTCAGAGCCGTTGTGGGAGTTATGGAGAACAGAGAAATCTCTCTTCCCTGCCGGGAATCGAAAGCCGGCCCCTCAGTAGAGGCCCGTAAACGTAATAATGAGATAGAGAAGTGTCTGTAATATTAGCGGTAGACTGATACGAGAGTTAACAGAAAAGTGATGGTAGTACAAGCAGTGTTTACGGTGACGGTAGCAGTAGTTACAAAATAGAATTGACATGTAGCACGCATGACATAAGATAAAAACTGGACAGAGGATCCCAAGAAAGAAACACCGACTCAGAATATTACTAAACTGAAACCTGAGAGGTCGAATGTGCCCAGCTGGGGTAAAAGTAAAATTGTCCCTGTACTTAACCATTCGAGCATTACGCCATGAAGGCGTATGGGGGAGCGGATGTATAGATCCACGTTTTCTTGACCTCGATACTAGTTGGAGGTGAGTGGTCGGCTACGGAGACTCTAACTCCGAACCTTTCGTCGCCCAGCCCTAGCCAGTCCCTATACCGACTGAGCTATCTCGGGGGGTGCTGTAGGAACAGCAATAGCTCAGTCGGTATAGTGACTAGGCTACTGGCTAGACGACCGAGGAATTGGGGCTCGATTCCTGTCAGGGGCAAGAGACTTTTCCTTTGTCCATAACATTCAGACCCGCTTTGGGGCCCACCCAGCCTCATATCCATTGGGTATCAGGAGCAAAGCGGCCGGAGACTGAAGTTGACAACTCTGCTGCAACTAGTGCAGAGGTCATGAATGGTGGAACTACACCTCCACTCATTCTACGTCTTCATGCCGCGATGTTTAATTACTTAAGCTCCCCAAAATATCACCTTTTTTAATGGGGAACTCTTTCGAACACGGCGATAGATCTCCGGGTTCGATAAAAACAGGTTATGTCTTTTGTCAATGGGAGATACGTTTACTTCAAGGAAACCCACATAAATAGTGTTAGGTGGTGCTAACCAGCCAACCGCTCCGTGCTGAAAGCTTACTGCTATATTTGTTGCTGACGAAACACTGAGACGTGAGATCAACCAGAGTCAGCCGCAGCGACATATCGAATTGTATTCAGGTATACTTGTGAGAAAATGAGAGATTACAGGTGAGAGAAAGAGAGAGAGAGAGAGACGAAGAGACTGCCAGCCTACTTCCTCTCACCGCTAGAGTGGAGCTAACTTGCAGAACAGCTTGTCCAGTACCTGTCTTGGTAGTCCTCAAGTGGAACACCGAACCACGCGCGCTGTTGGAACCAAGCTGCTCTAACCTGCTGCTGCTGCTGGTTCGAAAGCAACTTTTTCCATTCTCCTTTCCTATCAAGCTAAAGATTTCTGTCTCTTCAAGTCGGTCGGTCTGCACTAAACTTCGGTTCAGTCGACACGTTTTTCAGCAGTGACACAAGAACAGAGGACGGTGATTTCCGTAAACTAATTGTTACTGATGATATAAACGTGGAAGAGCGTACAATCATCATATGTGAACTAAGACAATACAGTACAGTGAATTAACCGGTAAGTGTTCTGATATTCTGGTGAACAGTGAATTGTGAGTGTTATGTGACAAGAAAAATGTTAAATTTCAACACGGAGAATACGTTAAAGAATTTTCTGTATGCAATTATTACAGTGCTATAAGTTAACGATAATATCTATGCAATACAGTGGGTTGTAATTATCATTATCTGCTCTGATAGCTTTATCGGTTCCCAAGTTCAGTGTTTATCTAATGCGCAGATGGTCGTCAGCGTGGATACGTATTCGGAGTGACACTGCAGCGAGACATGATTAGCGGAATGTTTTAAAAGTGTTTTTCTAACTGTTCTATAAGGTTCTACAGATATATTCTCTATGTGGGACGGTAATTCTAAAGAAGTTAAGATGGATGTCGCTGATAGGTCGAGTACTCCTCCTCCCCCTCTCCCTCCCAAGACACGCAAGAACATTAACAGCAGTAGTATAATTGCAACTAACCATGTTATAGCGACACGGGTAACGTCTTCTCCAGCAAAAACAACGGTATTTCGCGAAGTACCGAGTGGAGACAATTCTGTAACACCACCTCCACAGTCCTCTCAACATGATAATCTCAGCTTCAGCTTCCCAGAGGTACGATCGCTGACACTACTCTCCGGACAGCCAAGAACTGAGTCTTCTTCTACTTCACCTCACAGTATCACGAACAGTGAACATCACGTGGTCAAGATTCGTATCAATCCAGGAGACGATGCAATCACAGGCACTACACAATATCCGCCAAACTTACAGCAATACCCGTCGCTCTGTGGTAAACATCCAGCCTCGAATTTAAACAAAACTGAGCCGCAGTCACTCAACTTCCATCCATCTCACTACACGTCTACACCTGCAGAAGGATACATCAGGATTAACGTAAGCAGTAGTGACGTTGAACATCAACAACAACACGAGGAGATGGTCCGTCGCTCCACAACGTCCATTCCAGGAAATCTGATAAAATCTTCTCCTCAGGAACGTGCCAATCCATATTTCTTTTATGGATCATTCTCTTCAAATGGGATGGTGATTTCTAGTGGTCAGTCCTCACCAAGTGATACACTGGACAGTGGTACTTGCAGCGACCTTGATGGGAGTACACCTCCACCACTGCCGAAGAAGAAATCTGTAACGCCTACAATAGCCACAGTTACTGTCACTGTCAACGGGGGTGGACATCGGCGTACTGGCAGTCTGACTAGCAGTGGAGCAGAAGTTGACAGTGATGATGAAGGAAGTAACATTAGCTGCGATTCTCTTAACAGCAGCGAACTCAATGGGGAGACATCCATTGGTTCGGACGCAAGGCATGATATTAAAGAAATTCAAGAATCCAGTAAGGTAAATTCACCCCAGGTAGCAAAGGTAATGGAAAAGACAGTGAAACCACCAATCCCTCCCACACCTTCAAGGTCGAATATCCCTCCAGTTGAACACTCACTTCCACAAGGACTTCTAAAGGACATCAGGGACCGTACAGCGAAACTAACTATTGTTCCTTCACCATGCAACACGCTCATCAGGAAATCAAGAACGTGGACAGATGATCTGTCCTCTAAATCCAAACAGCGCGGTGATCTGAAGAATGGTATTGATGCCAGTAGCACTAAGTTGAATGGCTCTGTGTTCAAATACCAGAATACCTCCCCCACCTCCACCTTGTCTACTTCATCTGACGACCGTTCCAAAAAATCTGTCGTGGAAGAAAAGACTTATGAGGAAAGACAGAAGGAAACAGCCGAGAAACAACAAGCGTCATCCAGAAAATTAGTAAACAACGGTCAAATTTTTGATACCGATCGGTTCTACACTTTTCATCTCAACGAACACGCGACTGACAGTAAGGAAACCGTCCATGGGCAGAACATCGAGAGCGAGGAAACTTTCGCGGGATTCAGAGATTTACTTCAGGGCAAGGAGTCGTCTTCAACCATCCGCAGTTCCAAGGGAACAGTACGAGGGGTGAAGAACAGAGTCCGGGCAGGCATAGCCACTTTCCTTCAGTTCCACGACACCAAGGTAGGACACGAACACTGTCTCTTAAATTATTTGGGGGGGGGAAAGTTGACTTTTGGGGGATTAGTAAGCTTCGTTTTGATTTCTATACGATTTATATAATGACTAAGTCAACTCACACCATTGGTGAATAATGAATTGGAAGCGGTCGTGGCCTGATTTAAAATAGTACCCCGAAATTTGCCTAGAGGGAGCCAGGAAAACTTGAACTCCCATCGGTGAGATTAGTCGGGACGGGGACATTGACTTGGGATCTCCCGAACACAAAGCAGGGCTTCTAACCAGTGGACCACGACGCGGGATGTTTATGTAATGAATCTATTTAAGAGTCGTACGGAAACTCTGTCAATATGCTTCAATATAGACACCGCGTTTTACAAACGGTATACAACATACCTAGAACACACGAAGTCCAAGCTATTATTTTAAGAATGTCATAGAAAGTGCACCAAGAAAACTTACGTAACATTAAATGTTTGTCTTATTAAATACAAATGTGGTACTATTCTCTGAAACTACTTTCATTGCGATCACTGGTTTTTGTTTTGTTTTTTATTGCTAGTGGGGTGGGACTAAGTCCCTTGTACTGCGGCCACTTCTGGCCTATTGTACCAGCCCCAGATGATAGGTGAGGGTAATTGTGGAGCAATTGGTGGAATGAAGATTGGCAGGGGAAACCGAAGTACTCGGAGAAAACCTACCCCAGCGCCACTTTGTTCACCACAAATCCCATTTGACCAGACCCGGGATCGAACCCGGTCCTCCGCGGTGGGAAGCCAGCGACTAACCGCTTGAGCTATGGCGCGACCACAATCACTGGTTACTATAACATTTCTAATAACCCGTATTTTTTTTGCAACGTGGTAGTCTACATTATCTGATATTTGAAGACATTCAATATGATAATTGCATTTTAATAAAAACTCAACATACCAAGTTTTATTAACATCTATCAGGAAACGAGTTGTGACACTGGGTTAGACGGACTTAGAGGTGGACACGTGGAAGTTACCAGTAGATGTAGCACAGTTTACGGAAAACATTTGCATTTATTTCATGCCAGAAATAAAGGAGAGAATTCGTAAACTGAAACCACGGATCCCACTTTCCGTACCACGCAATCATTACGAGCTGCATTACGCAGTATTGCTAAACACGAAATTGGAAATTCCACATTTTATCTCATCTTCTCCGGAAGCTATGAAAATTGAACGATATAATCACTTCCGGTTCGTATATGGGTTACTTCGGGTTCTTCTCTTGCTTTGGAGACCAGCTACTTAAACGTTGCCGTGCTTTTCCTCAGCCACCTAGTTACGTATTCGCTTATCTTTAAATAGGCCGTGAATATTACATTCCTTTCAGAGCTCATTAAGAAACCGGGATAGTTCAGTCGGTACAGCGACGGGCTCAGAGCTGGAACGGCCGGGGTTCGAATCCCTGCAGGAACAATATTTTTCTCTTCTCCAAAACTTCCATACCGACTCTGGGGCTTACCCACCCTCCTATCGAAATGCTGCCGGTAGCGATTTTCCCCGAAGATAAAGCGACGGGGTGTAATCCTGACCACTCATCTCCATCTAGTGTTTTGGTTAAGAATGGTGGAGTTATACCTCAACTCCCCCTGTTTTCATAACATAGTGCTTAATTAAGAACATGAACAACTTTACTTTTGTGCTCAGCGTCATTCATATTTTTCGTACGATATTCGAACAGCTGATACAGTGTCATAAATATGTAGTGTACTGACTACTGCTAATATGTTTTGGGTACTGATGTTTGAAAGAGTATGTGGACTTCTTTCATGGTTAGTAGGCCCTACATAATGTTGAAACACTATTGCATATTCGGGCACGACTATTATCAGAATAGTATTTGGTTTCAGCTTTGGACCTTTCGCGGTAGTAACGACTAATCGTAAGTAAAAGTAAAAAGTAAAGCTATCCCTGTAACAGGCCGTGAAGGCCCATAGGGTTGTGAGACGTTGAGGGTCCCACATTATCTAGACAATCGGCTCAAAGATGACGGTAAGGTTGTCAGCCTTACGAGCCGGCCGCGCTCTACTCCCCAAGAAAATTATTTAATTAATTCCTGGTACTCATTTCTGTTAGAGGCTGAGTAAACCCCAGGGCCATAGTGCGGCTGCAAGGATTAGGTCATTTGAAAAAAAATCCAATGACCTCATCGGACTTGAACCCGCGATCTTTCGACTTGTAGCATAGTGCCTCAACCAACTACACTACCGCGTGCCCCCGACTAATCGTAAGACAGTAAATATTTATTCTTGAAAAAAAAAAACCCTGGTCATTATGCCAGGAAGCGTAAATATTGAATTTGACAGTTGATAGGGTTAATGTTTGTTTCAAGCAATTCTTTGCCGTGTATGTCTCACTCGCTCACTCATGGAGTTGAGCCCTGCTTGAGAAGCCGTCAATTCTGCAGCCACTCAAGAACTTCCTAGCATTTTATGGATCCAGAAGTTTCATTACCGAGTGCCGCATATGTTTACACACTTTAACATTCAAATATATGTTTCATCAAAGCTGAATATAATATTTTCCTTGAAAGGATTCTGACGATGGTGCATACTGTACTTCTTTTGGCTTGTTTTGGACTTCATTCATCGTCTGGTATGTAAAAGNTAATATTTTCCTTTAAGAATTATATTTTCTGGGATGCGACGCCGTATATTGTGGTACAAATTTGCAGACGTTAGGGAAGAACGTACTGCCTCCATCTTTAGCCGCACGTACTTGTCCTTTTCATAAACCTAGGCTAGAAGAATTCAGCCCATGTAATCAAATTCTTAAGACCCGTCTCAGTATTTCCTTCTATCTACGTCTAGGGCTCGGAAATAATTTTTTTCCTTATGATTCTCCATGCAGTGCTTTGTTTACATTTCTCGTCTCTCCCATGCATGTGGAAAAGTACAACCTGCATACTAACAGTTCTTGAAATTCAGCAACTTGTAACGGATTGCTGAATTACGTAAATTATTGTATTTCGTGATTAGTGCGTGAGTGTAACTACAACAGATTGTTTGCTGCATCTTCTTTCATAAAACATTTCATAATAATGCATGTCTCTTGCTAAATACCATTAGACTTTCAATGGGCGAAGCTGTTTTACATTCCTGACTATAGAAGCGCGTCCTGGCTGGTGAGTACACACAGATCAAGTAATCATGTACGCATATACGTACATTAAAACGATTTCAAAAACTGTTATAGTGCCTGATAAACTAGAAATCTCTCTGAAATGTTATATTCTCACGGTGGAATCAATAAAATTACTGTCTTCTGGGATATGACACCACGTAATTTTGTTAACCAACGTTACATAACATCCTCCTGCTTCCATCTTCAGGGCAAAATAACATACATTTACATTTCGTTATGTATTTTTCCTTCTGGGGACACGCGGTAGCGGAGTGGTTGAGGCATTGTGCTACAAGCCGGAAGGTTGCAGGTTCAATTCTCGATGAGATCATTGAATTTTTGAGTGGACCTAATATTTCCAGCCACACTATGGCCCTGGAGCCGACTCAACCTCTAACAGAAATTAGTATCAGGAATCTTCCTGTGGGTAAAAGGCGGTCAGCGCGTAAGGCGACACCCTACCACCATCTGTGAGCCGATTGTCTAGAAAATATGGGAGCCTCGACGTCTCATAACCCTATAGGCTTCCACAGCCTATTACAAGGATAGAAGAATGTCCATTTTAATTGGTATTTAAAATGCTATGAACTAGATGGATTCCAATAGAGGTAGGTTCCAAGGATAGGACTTGGAGGGACGGTCTCTTGATGGTATCAGTTGAAAGGTTTTGCCTTAGTGATACTGAACCTTAGAGTTTTGCTACTAGAGTGTTATTCACTATACCTAATAAAATTTCAGATTGAAATTATGGACCTAAAGAAAATCGATATATTATAGTCTTACGTAGTGCAATAAGACGTTTTAAGAAATTTTATAAATTTTCATATAGACTTAAAAGAAGTGTTGCAATACGGGAAATGGTGTACTTCACAATGAAGCACATATAATTTCCAAAGGCGATCCTTACGATTTAGTAAGCTTATCGCTGCCTGTTTATTGAAGGTGTCGTACTAGGCACTTTTCCATCTCTAAATACGTTTATGGTTTTAAGTAAAGTAGAAATTGTTTTGCGTCAGTATCTCGGAAAATGTTACTTCTCATACAAGTTATGGTGACAATTTCCCTGTCGAAATTTTAAAACAATTACTCCAACAGCGAAAACTTGGTATCATATCACAGACTGACGGGCAGAGGCGAAGACAGACCTCCATATAAAGTAAGGTAAAGATAAAGTTGTTCCTGTGCTTAACCAATTAAGCACTGCGCCCTAAAGTTGTACGGGGGAGTGGATTTATAGAACCGTATTTTCTTGACCTCGCCTCTAGTTGGATATGAGCGGTCAGCTTCACGCCCCGGCCGCTTTACTCCAGGGAAAGAACCCCCGCTACCCATTGGCTCATTGGATAGGAGGTTCGATGGACCCCAGATTGGAAAAGAAAAATTCTTGACACTACCGAGACTCGAACTCCGACCCCTCAGTAGTCCAGCCCGTAACCAGTCGCTATACCAACTACGCTATCCCAGCTCCCCATATAAGTTGTTCTGTCTAATTTGTAAAAGTTGCCTAATAATAAATCGGTATATGTTTATATCAATTCTTAGTCACATTTTAATACTGATGAAGTTTCGTGTGGTGTATGGTTCGAAATTATTTACCCTGAAGGACAGACACGACTTCACCATTATGCATTCACTTTGAACAACCATGTATAAAGACCGCATACAAACTCGTGCTCTACATGTTACAAACCAATGATGTAATCACATTAAGCAACATTTGAAATTCAGATAAATTGTGTTCAGCCTCATACGCGTGTTCATAAATTTCGCTAGCGAAACAACATTAATGTATGCGATTTGCATGTCCATAGGAACGTGCAGATTCACGACGCAATTTCCGCTACTGTTTTCTCCTACATAAATGCTAAGTTGTACCTTGTTTTTAGGTTAAGTGTTTTCTCTACGAAAGGGCCAACCTATTGAAGCGTATGTCTTCGGAACTGATGAAAGAGAACATCCACTTAGACAATAAGCAGGCCGCACCGTAGCTCAAGCGGTTAGTCGCCGACTTTCCACCGCGGCGGCCCGAGTTCGATCCCGGGTCTGGTCAAGTGGGATTTCTGGTGGACCAAGTGGCGCTGGGGCAGGTTTTCTACAAGTACTTCGGTTTCCTCTGCCAATCTTCATTCCACGGATTGCTCCACAATCACCCTCACCTATCATCTGGGGCTGGTACAATAGGCCAGAAGTGGCCGCAGTACAAGGGACTTAGTCCCACCCCACTAGCAGTAAGAAAAAGGAGAATAAGCAAAACAATTTACGTAAATCATCATATATGCCTCAAGATGGCCCCCCGTGGCCGAAACATGTAGATGAATGACCACGAAAGCACAGACTAAGTTGTGATTCAACCAATAAAGTGCGAAACTGCATTAATGACTGCATTGTGCGCACGCACAAACATATATATATATACACACACACACAGTGACGCATATATGCTTATATAGTGACATGTGTATTGGTGACTTCCAAACTGGGGCGGATTGGATGATCAAATTTATTGACACCTTATACACTAAACTTGTAACTACAAGTAATACAGCGCTATCGTTGATCTATATACTTTACAGTTCACAGTTAAACACACACTAGGGTTCTCAGCCTTCACTAGTCGTATCCTGGCAACGGATTTAAACATAGTTATATCAGTCTCACTGTAACAGTAGCATTGGTAAAGTCTTCTCACAGCCTAATTACTTTCTTGCAATCTCTCCTAAGTCATTCGACTGCCATCTGAAGAGATTCCTTCAATTCTTATTCCAGCTGGCCTAGGATTTTCGTTGTATAGTCACGGGGCGGCCTTCACAGAAAACACCGTCTCTCAAAAATAGTTCCATTATTGGGCGTTGTCGCGGAAACGTGTTTACCGAGCATTTGCCCAGCAAAGGACATCTCATCTGGATACACTAATCCGGCTTTAAGGAGTCATGTCACAATATACTGTATATGTATACCAAGAATTGCGGTATTAACCATGCAGTTCAGAATCTCTTGTCTCCCCATGTTCAGTATAAAAATATAGTGATCATAAAATATGCAAAACCAAAATATCACATGTTTTTTCATACGGATGTGAAACAACCTCCGTATGTACCGTGGAGTCAGTTCATTGGCAGAAAACATACGCTCTTGTTGTGGCATGTAGTCCCGTTTCCAGGCAGCGACAGCGAAATACACAACTATAAAAATGCCGCTGCTACGCAGTGACAGACTAGCGATCACGTGGACACCCCAAGAAGCACGAATGCAACAATTGCACTGAAACACAGGAACGGTGTTTTCTGTGCAGTCCGTGCCGAGATGTTATAAGCAGGTCAAGTTAGGAGTTGCATTGAGTCAGATAACCGTTAGTGTTCAATTGTTGTGAGTTGTTGTTTGTGAAGCTTTAACTTAGCAACGGCGGTTATATATATATATATATATATGCTTATTTTGCGTATGTAGATTGAGGGTGCATGAGAAAATAGTGCTGAAAACAATATTTGGACTTAAGAAGATGGAGTTATAACAAGACACTGCCGATCACAGTGGCCATACGGTCTAAGGCTTGAACCGTCTTCGCATGCTCGAAAGCTGGGATCGTGGGTTCGAATCCCACTCGAGGCATGGATATCTGTGTGTGCGTTTATTCTGTGTTTGTGTTCTGTGTGTAGGTAGCTGCCTTGCGACTGGCTGATCCACCGTCCAAGGAGCCCTACACACTGTGTACAGATAAGGAAATTGAAAAGCGGCCAAGGTTCTTTAGAATCAGATATATAGATAACAAGATGCTGAAAAACAAATAACATAACAAGAAGACCCAGTACGTATATTTTTAGGATGATTAAATCTAAGATGAAATGGGCGGGGCAAGTAACATTTAGGGGAAAAAAGAGAAATACACACAAAATTTTGGTTGAAAAATCTGGAGGAAAAGTGCCACTTATAAGACTTAAGCAAAGTTGAAAGAAGAATATTCTGGGAAATTCATGAGCAGCTGAGCCACTGTTTGCTTATCAAGAAGGACTCAGCTCCGTGCTATTAGTGAAAGTACATGCAATGTCGCATTACTAGTACAATCGGCTTTTCAAACATCGACAGTAACAAATTAACACCAAGGCAAATGTAATATACAGAAGAGAAAAGAGCTAAAATGTAAAATATGTTTATTATCACTTTGTGCCATTTAAATACCCCAGCCGGGATAGCTCAGTCGGTATAGCGACTGGCTACGGGCTGGACGACCGAGGCGTCGGAATTTGAGTCTCGGTAGGGTCAAGAATCTCCTCTTCTACAAGTGGTCAAGACCGGCTCAGGGGTCCATACAACGTCCTATCTGATGGATACCGGAAGTTCTTTCTACGGGATTGAAGCGGCCAGGACGTGAAGTTGGCCACTCACTTCCAGCTAGTGGCCCGTTCAAGAAAATGTGGATCTATGCATCCACTCCCCATACGTCATCATGGCCTAGTGCTTAATTCGTTGAGCATAGAGAAACTTTTACCCTTTTTTTTTTCTTGGTACTACAGCCCCAGTGGGCCCAGGCCTATCTCCATGAAATTCTCCTTTCACTTCGGTGTTTCTAGATCTTACACATTCGATATGACTCCTTGGGCGGGTGATCAGCTCGTTACAAGGCCTCTACCTGTACACAAACACAGAAAAACGCACACACACACAAACTAAACATCCATGCCCTTAGTGGGATTCGAACCCACGATCCCGGTTTCCAAGCGAGCGAAGACAGTACATGCTTTAGACCGCTCGGCTACCGGGACCAGTTTTTACCTTTGCCTTACTTAAATACCCCTTTCTCCCGTGCTGGAAGTTTTAAGTTCGGGTTAGAAGAAACGCGTGCTTCTCTTTGTACGGAAATTCAAAATATGGGATTTAATTTTAACACGATCAAATAATTTCCAACGATTTGAACTGATAGCACTGGCTCCAACGCGAACTTTCTGCCGACGAATCGAAAGTGGCGAGTGAATGGGGGATAGATTAATGCGTTTGTCTGAGGAAGGAGAAAATTATGTTTCTATATATGTGATTTCACCCTCTGCTACTTTGGGGAGGGGGGATATCGCAAAATTCGACGATGACTGTGCTGACAGTCAGGAGAAACCTCGGCAGCTTTGCCGAAATTTATGCCAATATGTACGATGTAGCGCATATGGTTGAGGAACTATGCTACAAACCTAAAAATCGCGGGTTCAATTCCCGATGAGGTCATTGAATTTTTTCAATTGACCTAATCCTACCAGCCGTATTATGGATGTGGAGACGACCCAGCTTCTCACAGAAATGAGTATCCTGGTTGGGCGTCTGGGGCGTAAGGCTGACTACTTTATTGCCACCTGTGAACCGACTGTCTAGAAAATGTGGGAACCTCGACGTCTCACAACCCTATGTACCTCCACGGCCTGTTGTAGGGATAGCTTTGCCTTTTATTTTATATACCAGTGAATAGATCCACAGCTGAGACGCGTCTTAACGTTACAGACTGTTCTTCCTTTCCCGGAAGCACGGGTTTCGTTGCCACACGAGACAACAGCTGGTCATGGCAATAGATGTGTCTCTTTGCTCTTCCACACGAATTCTGATCTAATAGAGGCACTGGCAGGAATTTATGTATTCCTTCGCATATTCCGAGCCTATTGTGACCAAGAAGCCGTTCCACTGGCGCGACGGTCTGCTGTTATCCTGCCTGAGGACCGCATATCTCGGCCCGAACAGTAAATGGAGTGCAGTTCCAAAAATATTTATCCTTGTTTAGACACCAGTACAGCTAGAGTCTGTTGCTTAAATTACTCCTGTTTAATAGTTGTTAGAGCTATATGTTATAAATTACTTTACCCTTTCCCAGAACATAGATCTACGTTTATCCAGTAGGGTCTCGTGTATGGATGTTTTCAGAAAAGACAGTAAATGAATCCACGCAAGGAAAATTCCATTCGTGCGCTCGATATATGGACCCGAATGAGTCTCAAACTCTAGCGGCTTCACCTCCGGTAATAAGTGAATCATAAAATTTATGATCCTCCAGATCTGATTTGCACATAGAGAAACATCCCTGCCGGGAATCGAATCTGTATTACCTACACTATATTTTACCGGAAAATTAATTGGAATGTTTACGAGTATTGAATGTATATAGGATATTGTGGGAAAGCCAGAAGGAAAGAAACCACTGGAAAGACGAAGGCGTAGGTGGGTGGGCAATATTAAAATGGATCTTAGAGAGATAGGATGGGATGGTATGGATTGGATTGGTGTGGCTCAGGATAGGGATCAGTGGAGGCTCTTGTGAACACTGTAATGAACCTTCTGGTTCCATAAAATGCGGGGAAATTCTTGAGTAGCTGCAGATTTGACGGTTCCTCAAGAAGGGCTCAGCTCCCTAAGTAAGTAAGTAAGTAAGTAAGTAAGCAAGTAAGTATGTTTATTTATTTATAATTTATTCAATATAACTGTCATAAGGTCAGCTTCTATGGCGTTCAGTAGTATGATAATTAATAAACGTTTAATTGGAAAGGATTTGGAAATATGAGGTCGTGATTTTCTTCAAGAAATTATACCAATATTAGTCTGGAGAGACTGAGTAAAGCCACCAAAATCTTAGTGAGGTTCGATCGGAGCCTGCGTGTTTGGTGTTAATACAAGAAATAAAAAAACACTATTAAAACATTTCGACGTTATGTGATGACGATGATAATATTGTCAGTGTCATCAAGACACCCTGTTACAAAACTTGTGTCATGAGAGTGTATCATTGTAAATGCATCTCCATGACCTGCTTTCTCTAGGCGCACCCTGTACTACTCTCTCTCTCTTTCTTGTTTGCCAGTTACTTGCATCTCCTTTCTGAAACTACTTCAACACATTCGCTTCAGGAAAGAGATGGAAGGAAAAGTATACATGAGAGAGGGGGAACAGGTGAATGGCTTGTAAGGAGGGCAGACATTCCACCTGTTTCAGTAACAGTGACGTCACTTAGCCAAGGCCGGAACAAATACATAGTACCAAGCTTAAGCAGCGTATCGGAAGTGTTTTAAACAGATTTGTATAGAGTGTCACTAATTCTAAGGGGCCGACACAACTCAGTTGTATAGGGACGGGCTACGAGACGGACGGCCGGGTTTCCATTCCCGGCAAACGCATTAGATTTTTCTCTACTCCACAGCGTCTGTGGCCCACCCAGTCTCCTATCCAAGGGATACAGAGGGCTCTTTGCCCAGGGGTAGAGCAGCCGAAGCGTGACGCTGAAAACTCACCTCCATTCGGTGTCGAGGTAAATAAGCTCTACGCCTTCAAGACGTATGGGGAGTGGATGTATAGGTCCACATTTTCTTGATCTCGGTAGTAGCTGGAAGTGAGCGGTCAGCTTCATACCCTGGTAGCTTTACCCTCAGGCAAAGTGCCTACAATACCCATTGGATAGGAAGTTGAGTGGACCCAAGAACTGGTATGGACGACGTGGAGAGGAGAAGGATCTTGCCCCTACTGGGACTCGAACTTTTGATTATGAAGAGGAAGTAACGTGGGACCGAAGCTGCCACTGACAACTCGAGAAAGAACAGTATGAAATTCAGGATAGTCGAACTCTTGTCGGAATTCGAAACCACTGCGGTGGCTGACGATGGAGGCAACATGTTCCTCTGAAACGTCGGCTGAACTACATCAGACTACACGGAATTATGTCAGAAATCTCCACGCTCTGCTGTGAGAACCTCAGCTCCAATACAGTATGAACTTGAAGCTCCAAGATGAACGAAAAATAAACTCATGTCCTTATCTGACTTTGGCATAAAAACACGAAGTTCTGTGCTCAGCAACAAAAATAAATATATAAAAAATGTATGACAAACCATCAGAAGAGTCAAGATAGCTCAGTCGATATAGCGACTGGCTACGGGCTGGATGACTGAGGGTTTGGAGTTCGAGTCCCGGTAGGATCAAGAATTTTCTCTTCTCCACGTCCTCCAGACATGATCTGGGGTCCACCCAGCCTCCTATCTAATGGGTACCGTGGGTCTCTTTATAAACAAATGATACATGAAATGTATGTATTTCGACCATATTTATCACGTTTATACAGGCCGTCTGTGGGCAAGTTTCAGACACTTGGAAACCTCTGAAAATTTTTTATATCCCTGGAAGAAAATATTTTTCTCTCTCCACGCTGTCCACTCTGACTTTGAGGTCCATCCAGCCTCGTATTCAATGGTCAGCATAGGCTCTTTCCACGAGGTTAGGGCAGCGAGGATGTGAAGATGACCATTCACCTCCGTCTAGAGACGAAGTCCAGAATAGTGGAGCTATGCATCTGCTGCCTCCTATGTCTTGGTGTCAAGGTGTTTAATTTATCAAGCACAGGGGTAACTTTATCTTTACAAACTTACTCCCAAGAGTAGTTTCAGGCATATTGTCCGAGAATCGTTCCTCCTAGCGTACTGACATTTTTTGGGTTCTACAGAAGTCGGACAAAAACAAGCAGCATCTTATATTCAACAGGCTGTTAGAGATTTTGAAATTTTCAATTATAAAAATAAAAATAAATCTTTAAAATATGGCGAAAAATCGAGAACTTCCACTGTGATGTGTGATTTCCTTACATAATTATGGTGACTATTTCATTACACACGACGTTTCCAAACTTGTCTCCCTTCTATCCTTCACGTGACTGTCATTGTACTGACGGTTTCTTTAATCTAAAACTATAATATATAATTAAGACCAAACATATGAAAAATAAGTTTAGAGTCTTTTCACAAAACGATATATATATCAAGGCACCTCAGGCGATTACCTGGTGTAATCAAACCAGAAGTCAGCCACTGAGCTTTCAGTGTTTCTAGACACAAACAAGTTGAGTTCCTTTCTTTCCGATAAATGAATTAGAAAGTTCGAGATGCTGGGTGCTTTTCCATAACATCGGAAGTTCGCTAACGGAGAACTGCATGCTTTAACAGGCGCGAAATAAAATTTGCAACGATTAGTGTCCGCTATGAACGGATGAAAAGACGGCCAATAAGGAAAATTAAGTTTATACGTTTAATTAAATAGAAAGTGCTAGCAGAACTGCGCAGAGGGAAAAACAACATTTCCTTCAAATTGTCTAAGTAAAAGAAAAAATACTGCTGGAGTTTCTAGAGAAGTTTCTGTGGCGTATGTCCCAAAAGAACCTGTAACAATCAATACCGAAAAAAAACTAAGTGTAACATAAAATATTACGTCCAAACTTCAATGTTTCGAACAAAAATATCACTAGACAGAGCTACTGGTGTTCACACAAAGTCTGAATCTTACAGGGATATTACAGGGTGATTAAAAATTACTATTCGAGTTTCTGTGGCCTATAAACGGAAACCCCGACAATCGTTCAGAATCACTCTGTATTAGCTTCACTTTAGTAAGTCGTAAACCTGGGCCGCGCCATAGCTCAAGCGGTTAGTCGCTGGCTTCCCACCGCGCCGGCCTGGGTTCAATCCCGGATCTGGTCAAGTGGGATTTGTGGTGGACAAGGTGGTGTTGGGGCAGGATTCCTCCGAGTACTTCGGTTTCCCCTGCCAATCTTCATTCCACCTATTGCTCCACAATCACCCTCACCTATCATCTGGGGCTGGTACAATAGGCCAGAAGTGGCCGCAGTACAAGGGACTTAGTCCCACCCCACTAGCAATAAAAAAAAGTCGTAAACCTGCTTCATAAACTTCAGTTCATTTCACAAATAATGTAATATAACTATAAAGTTTTGTCCATGACGATGCTCTATTTAATTAAAAACATTACTGTATTTTAGGAATGCTGTTTGGTGATGTTTCTTCATTTCTAAAGCCTGTACATACTTTGCATGTGTTTGTGAAATGTCTTTATGTCGATGCAGCATTTCATTCTGTAATGGCATTACTCTATTATATTTAAGCATCCTGTTGCACTCCATACGATAAATGATATAATGATACAAACTCCGTCTCAATTGCAAACAATATATTTTGTGTATTTGATCTTGTTCCCCTACACTACATATTTCGGCCTCAGACGGCCATCATCAGGTGTATAACACTCACGTCGCTGTCACACTGCACCCAGCTCAAAATGTAACATTTAAAAACACTTTCCTTGTTATTATCAACTTCTACTTCGTTGATAACTGTCTGGTTTGTAGATTATTTTATCTTACACACGTTAATTTTGACTTTGTTGTAATAGCACTATAATAAAATCTTTAGTTCTAATTTTAAAAACCTTTAAAATTCTTTCCTAAATTTTAAAAGTGTTTTTAAATGTTAAATTTTGAGCTGGGTGCAGTGTGACAGCGACGTGAGTGTTATACACCTGATGATGGCCGTCTGAGGCCGAAACATGTAGTGTAGGGGAACAAGATCAAAGGCACAAAATATATTGTTTGCACTTGAGACGGGCATTACTCTGTTTGAAGAAAGTTATTCAGTGAAACTTTTTCAATGCTAAGCCCAATTTATTGACTGTGCATCAGTGAAGAACAGTTCCAGAAACCGTAACTAATTCCATGGAGCTGAGCCTTTCTTGAGAAGCCGTCAGTCGTTCAAGTTTCAAGAATTTACCAAAATTTTATGCAGCCCGAAAGTTTATTATGGTGTTCACAGTAACTCTCCACAAATCCATATCCTCAACCAGATGAATCCAATCCAATCCATTCCATCCCATCCTATCTCTCTAAGATCCGTCTAAATATTATCCTGCCACTTACATCTAGGCCTTTCTAGTAGTTTCCTTATGGTTTTTCCAACAAGGTCCTACTTTTATTCCTTTTTGCCCCCATGCGAGCTACATGACATACCCATCTCATCTTCCTTGACTTAATTGTTCTAATTTTATTTATCGAAAAGTACACGTTGTGAAGCTCCAACCTCCAGTCGCTTCATCACTCTTCGGCCCAAATATTCTCCTCAGCATCCTGCCCTCAAACACCCTCAGTCTATATTCCTCCCTTAATGTAAGAGACAAAGTTTCACACCCATGCAAAAACCACAGGTAAAACTATAGTTTTGCGAGAAAGTATAGTTTAAGTAATTAACTAAGTAGCTGAGTAAATTTAATTTACTATTATTTCAGTGGGGCACGCGGTAGCGTAGTTGGTTGAGACACTATGCTACAAACCGAAGGTCGCGGGTTCGATTCCCAATGAGGTTACTGAATTTCTTCAATTTACCTAATCTTTCTAGCCGCACTATGACCTTGGGGTCGACTCAGCCTGTAACAAAAATGAGTAACAGGAGCCTTCCTAGAGGGTAAAGAGCTGCCGGCGAGTAAGGCTGACAACCTCACTGCTATCTGTGAGCGATTTGTCTAGAAAATGTGGGAGCCTTGACGTCTTACAACCCTATGGGCCTTCACGGTCTGTTATAAGGATTAGCTTCAGAAAACAAACTCCGTGGCCCGTAGTCTGCAAGCGAACTATACCGGCCGAGCGACCACCGCTTGTCGGCGAAGTTAGTGCCAACTTTTGCCGAAAGAAGGTGTTACGTGATCAGCGCAACGGATCCCCACTGCCGTTAATCTCGGTTTTCTAGACCCGAGGGTTAGCTTTGCCTTTTCTTAATATTTCAGTGTCAGAGCTAGAGAATTAACGCGGCTGGTACCAAAGCTCGCCTTCTAACTTTATCCTTAGCTCAACCCAGTTCACATAAATATTTGAATATTTCATTACGTGAATATGTGGACCACACCTCCGAGGTAGGATGATGTATGTATGTATGTAATTTGCATGGGACAGTGGGTCGGCGTTCCCATGGCACGAGCGTGCCTACATGCGTGACCATGAAGCGTTATTCGCCAACCATTTAGTTGCGCCTAGTTGTATTCTCTGCTCTGTAAATTTGTACTTTTACATAACATTACACTGGCGCTGGCTAACCAGCGTGTACAATGTACATGATGCAGTTCTTGAATACCAGTTTAGCTCACTGTACACTTCTGGCTGAAATAACAGTATCAGAAAATGAGTAAGCAAATAAACTATCGTTTCCGGATTGCATCGCCATGTAGTACGGAACAAGTTCGATGTTTCGGAGGAACATATGGCCTCCATCTTCAGAATTTAATAATGAGTCAAGCAAGGAATCAACAGGATGTAGGCGGTAACAATGTTCGTTTCTTGCTTGACTTTTTCATCGAGTGTGAAGATGCAGGTAATATATTTTCTCCAAACTTCAGATTTTCGCAGAACTATACGATTACGGCCTAAAGTCCCTTCTATTTATAATCATCGTCATAAAATCCTAAATTGCAACGAATTATATCTACTTTATTCTATTTGTATATGTCAGAGACTACAAGCGAAGGAGTAGCATATGGATATTAGGTGAAATGTTTACAGGTTATGCGTTAATTTATTACGTAGTACCTGTAAGACAAGACTGTTTCATTTTTTTTCAAAACTCAAAATCATGTGATGTAAAATTAAGACAATAAATTTATTTTGGGCTATCATCAGTGCCAATATGAAAGAGAACTTCGTCATTTCGGACACTATCTCCAGCATCGGATACTAAAGTGATGAGTAAGTTTACAGAAACCGAGTTCGGTTCTGTTCTTACAACATGGGCCAGCTACGAGTCAGTCTACAATTTTGATTCTAAAATAAAAGTAACCTTCAAGGCTGCGCCATAACTCAAGCGGTTAGTCACTGGCTTCCCACCGCGGCGGCACGGGTTCGATCCCGGGTCTGGTCAAGTGGGATTTGTGGTGGACAAAGTGGCTCTGGGGCAGGTTTTCTCCGAGTACTTCGGTTTCCTCTGCCAATCTTCATTCCACCAACTGCTCCACAATCACCCTCACCTATCATCTGGGGCTGTTACAATAGGCCAGAAGTGGCCGCAGTACAAGGGACTTAGTCCCACCCCACTAGCAATAAAAAAAAGGAAAAGTAACCTTCAGGGCCTCAATTATAGATATCTATTGACTGTGAATTATACAGACATAACACGTACTTATCTAGCGTTATCTTCAAGTAATCAACACAAAGATAGCGCTAGAAATACCCGCCGCGTGTAAGATAGAAGATAAACAAGGGTACTTATGACTACAACTCATTACTCTTACAGGTCCCATCCATTTGTAAAGTACAGGTTGCGTAGGAAGGACTCAGATTATTCTAGCAGTTTCGGTGATGACGTCTACTGTTGCTGATCTGAAGAAATTGCGCATTCAAACCAGTGTTTTCCGCTTCTTTCTGTCCTGAGCTCATTTCATTACGGTTAGCATTACCGTAAAAGTATTAACAAGACTTTAGAGAGTTTGTACAAGCGAAGAAATGAGTGAAGCACCTGAAATTTTGAACTATACGAGCGACCGCTGCTTGTCGCCGAACTACTCTTAGTGCAAAATGTAGCAGATAGAGAGTGTCTCATGGTCAGGGCAACGGAACCCACTGCCGTTAATCTCGGTTTTCTAGACAGGAGTAAAGTAAGTAAAGCTATCCCTGTAGCAGGCCGTGAAGGCCCATAGGGTTGTGAGACGTTGAGGGTCCCACATTATCTAGACATTCGGCTCACAGATGGCGGTAAGGTTGTCAGCCTTACGCGCCGGCTGTGCTTCACTCCGCAGGAAAATTATTTAATTAATTCCTGGTACTCATTTCTGTTAGAGGCTGAGTCAACCCCTGGGCCATAGTGCGGCCATTTGGATTAGATTAGTTGAAAATATCCATTGACCTCATCAGGATGTGAACCCGCGACCTTCCGGATTGTAGCATAGCCCCTCAACCAATTACGTCACCGAGTGTCTCCACTAGACAAGAGTAAATCAGCGATAATGCATATTAATTGTAATTAAGAGCACTTATAACCGAAGTCCCAATAAATCTAATCATCCCATCTTCTTTTTTTCCTTGGCACTACAGCCCCAGTGGGCCTAGGCCTACCTCCATGAACTTCTCCGTTCACTTCGGTTTTTCTAGATCTTACACATTCGGTAGGACTCCTTGGGCGGGTGATCAGCTCGTCGCAAGGCCTCTACCTGTACACAAACACAGAAAAACGCACATGCATAAACTAAACATATTTGTTCTGAGTGGGATTCGAACCCACGATTCCGGTTTCCAAGCGAGCGAAGACAGTACATGCCAATCATCCCATTAGAACCCGTTATTTTCGTCACGCGTACCTCCATACATGTGACAAGAGCATTTTACACGAATATCAACATAAGAATTTAGTTATGCACATTCGTCTAATAGCCCTACAGAAAATGATAGAATATTCCGTTAGCGTGCCTTTAAATTTGTAGCGTAAGAGAGAACGAGCACGTCTCTTACATAAGTGTGCTACGAGCTATAAGCAAATCAACTTGTGCATTTCTGACGCAACTACATTGTTTTGCAGTGAAATAATCTAATGCGATTTTAGATCGCAATACTTTGATTGAAGGATTAGTCGGACAATAAATTATATAACAAAGAGAGTAGGGCAGATCCATATGTCTTTTCAGTTGTGGCAGGTTGTCACTGCAAAACTTTACTTGCTGAACGAGGACTGGTTGAGGTGCGGTAGGAAGTACCAGCGACCTAACTGTAGGAAGCTGGCTAACTACTCGGGACAGCTGTCCTTCTTCAGAAGTTGAGAAATAAATTGTTCGAGAAATTTGTAGTCTTACCTTAACCTGGTGATTAATGCTGTGTCTGGGGACAAATTACATAACCTCTCCCAGCTTCTTATAAATATCTCACGTGATCTGACTCTTTTGACCGTCTCTGTGGTCTAGTGGTCAGTGTTCCTAGCTACAGATTCAGAGGTCCCCGGTTCGATTCCCGGTACGACAAGATTTTCTGAGAAATAGTGGGTTTGGAACAGCATCCACTCAGCCACATGAGGGTAACTAAGGAGTTATTTCAAGGAAATAGCGTCTTCGTTCTAGAAAACAGAGATTAACGGCCGTGAGGATTCTTTGTACTGACCACGTGATACCCTCTATCAGCAAAGGTTGACACTAACTTCGCCGACAAGCGACTGTCGCTCGGTCGGTATAGTTCGCTTGCGGACTACAGGCCACAGAGTTTGTTTTTTGTTTGTTTTCTTGATCTGACTCTTTTACATATCTCCACAGATTTTATATATATATTACTCGTCTTCCTGGTGCATGCTAAATGACACAACCCATCGCAATCTTTTTGATTTAATAATCCCAGTAAAATACAGGCAAAATACATAAATCCTGGAAGTCCCTACTAAGTTAATCTACATGAGTGTTTCTCAAACACTGGGCCCTCGTCTATTAAAAAAATAATTTACGGGGCTGCGGTCTCGCAAAGGTTGAGATCCACTGGCTCACATTTTATTTTAAAAGAAATCAAGGTAACGGAAGTATCCTATGGTCTGAGATCCCAATAATATGCGTATATTTCTTTTATTGCTAGTGGGGTGTGACTAAGTCCTTTGTACTGCGGCCACTTTTGGCCTATTGCATAAGCCACAGTTGATAGGTGAGGGTGATTGTGGAGCAATTGGTGGAATGAAGATCGGCAGGGGAAACCGAAGTACTCGGAGAAAACCTACCCCAGGGCCACTTTGTCCACCACAAATCCCACTTGAACAGACCCGGGATCGAACCTGGGCCGCCGCGGTGGGAAACCAGAGACTAACCGCTTGAGCTATGGCGCAGCCAATGATATGCGTAAGTAGTCTCTGGTGTTAGTTACTGGGTTACTGAAATTTAAAGCAGGTGATAGTCTTACACTAACTCCATGGAGATGAGCCCTTCTTAAGGAACCGCAAGTCGCTCAGATACTGAGGAACTATCCAGCATTTTATGGATACCGAAGGTTCATTACCGTGTTGATAAGACCTCTCTACTAGTCCCCATCCTGAACAGAGTAATCCAGTCTGTACCACCTATTCTATTTCTCTAATATCCATTTTAATATTAACTTCCCACCTACGTCTAGTGATCATTTTCCTTCTGGCTTACCCACCGAAATTCTATATGCATTCCTCTTCTCCCCTATGAGTGCTACATGTCTACCTATCTCATCCTCTTTAACATGATCATTCAAACTATATTTGGCTAAGAGTACAAGTTATTAAGATCCTCATAATGCAGTTTTCTGATGATACCCCTACTTGTATATCCCATTTGAAATTCTAGGTTATAATGCCGTGTAAACTGACTAAAGCCAACCGATGTTTCCGAGCAAAATATCGCCTCCACATTCAGGGTAGAGTAAGCTAATCAAGACACAAGCGGGAAGCAGGAAAATTCGGATGAATTTCAACGGACTACACGGTTTTATATCCCAGAAGACACACCTTTCCTTTTACATGTAGTTTGTGCTCTTATAAAAGGTTTTAAAAGGTGTGCATATAAATAAATTAACTCGAGTTTCTAACAAAACCCCCAGATCAAAATACATGTATGGGTTTCAGAGAGGCTAATTGTGGCGTCACTGTTCCTTTGCAGCAACTTTGCAGCACCAGTGATAGTGTACACCTTCGGATGCATTTCATTAGTAAGGGTGGAGCATGGATACATCTCACAGTGGCATTGTATCGTAAATTTTTTAATTCGCTTAGTGGGGGGTGGAGTCCAACTGGGTCCACTCGGCACGGCAGCCACTGATTGGCCTATTGAACCTGCCCCGGGTGATTAAGATGATGGAGAATTTGGCTGAATAAAGATTGGCAGAGTAAACAGAAGTTCTCGGAGAAAACCTGCACCACCGCCGCTTTGTCCACCATATATCCCACTTGACAAGACCCGAGCTCGAACCCGGGCAGCCACGTTGGGAAGCCGGCGACTAACCGCTTGAGCTATGGCGGGGCCATAGGCACTGTATCGTACATAGCATTTCCAAAGTTATATAAAAAAGCATAAAAATAATTATTCGTTTTCCATTAAGTTAATTGTAAATTTGATAGCATTCTACCCATTTTACAATTGTACTAATGCCCTAAAATTTGGAATTCTATTAACGTGATTATTATTTTTACGAACGAATTGTAACCAGTCTTCTATACAAGATCATGTTGTGCATAACTGTTCTCCAGTAGTTGCCCTGGTTTCTTACATATATTCGATAAAATTGACGCATAATATGGAGGGCATATTTACATTTATTTAAATTTGACTTTAATATTATCTTAAATTCTATGCTTAGTTCTCCAAAGGAGATCTTATCGAAAGGCTTTCGGACTAAAATTTTGTATGAACGTCTCATCTTCCCCATACATTCTACATGTCACGTTCGTCATAACTTTTTGATACAATCACTCTATTGTTATCTGATGAGGGATAAACATTATAATCCGATCACAGTGGCCGCTTGGTCTAAGGCGTGAACTGTTTTCGCTCGCTCGAACGCTTAGATCTTCCGTTCGAATCCCATTCAAGACGCGGATGTCTGTGTGTGTTTATTCTGCGTTTGTGCTATCCTGTGTGTAGGTAGCGGCCTTGCGACGAGCTAATACCTCATTCAAGGAGTCCTACTAAACAAACAAACTCCGTGGTTTTTATTATGCAAGCGAATTATACCGACCGAGCGACCGCCGCTTGTCTGCGAAGTTAGTGCCAACTTTTGCTGATTGAGGGTGTTGCATGGTCAACGCAAGGAATCCCCACGGCCGTTTAGCTCGGTTTTCTAGACCGGAGCCGCTATTTCCTTGAAGTATCTCCCCAATTATCATCACGAGGTTGAGTGAATATCGTTCCAGAACCACTACTTCTCAGAAAAAAAAATCTGTTAGCGCCGGGAATCGAACCCGGACCTTTGGATCTGTAGCCAAGAAGTGTCAACACTTGACCACAGAGGCGGCCATTCAAGGAGTCCTACAGGCTGTGTAAAAAGAACAAGAAACTGAAAAGTCAGCCAAGGTCCAACAAAGGGCTGTAGAGGCATAGATAAATAGACAGACAGACAGTAGAGCGATAAATGAATAATGAATTAGAACGGATGTGGAAGGAACCGTTTATTATCTAATTTGATGTACATCTGTGCATGGACTGAGGAGAATCACGAGAGGCATTCTCTAACCTGAGAGTTGACCTGAGGAGACACACGGAAATCATAAAGCCGCTTTATGTATATAGTTCTCGTATTTAAACTAGTTCTGTAAATAAGACGTGAGTAGCTGCCTAAGTTCAGATCAAGAACCTGGCCCGTTTAATCTAGTATCCAAGCCACTTACAGACTGGTCATTGTACTGTAATTAAATCTTCATGGCTATGCCATTACATGCATCTATTTCATGCCCGTCCGTTTTTATTATTAAAAGTTACACGAAACTTTCTTCAGCAGTGGAAACAAAAAAAAAGTCTGGCGTTAAAATATCTTTTTGGTTTATGTCAGCAGTAGCCAGTTTCCTGTCCCAGCCTGACAAAAACATTATTTATGCTAGTTAAGCTTGTTTGCACGGAAAGTTACATCCAGGATACATTAGTCAGTAAATAAGTAATTGTTTGCAGAATAACCGGAAATGCAAAGTAGGCTGTTCCGAAATAAAGCTTACAGGATATGTCATCACAATTATTTTACTGGGATGTGCCTTAAAATTTAGGCGTTTTGAAAAATATCTTACAAATTCTTCAACGTTCGTTGAATTATGTCTCTGCCAGCTTTACGAGCAACTTGTTCGTGTTATTACAGGGAACGGAAGTGACATTATGTTAGTTATGTTCCAGATTTTTATTCCTTGACATTTTCCTCAAAAAAAAATTAATAGAAGCTTAAATTTCTTTCTTTTTGTTTATTCAAGAGTTGAACTATTTCTCGTCTGCGCGTGATTTTAAGTTGGGCGCGTTGACGTTTAAGAATTTATCACTAAAGAATTAGTTTACTTAATTATTTAGTCAATCAATTAGTTGTAGAAATTGCGATTGCACTCAAGACGCTCTTATGGGAATGGATTGTGGTCGACTAAACCAGATATTTGTTAGTTGTTAACTATCTTCAGGGAGCAGAAATCCTCTTGAGAATCCGATGGTCGTCTATCTAATCAAGGATTTCTTCTCCTGCTTTAGTAACCGAAAGCACCTTACCGTGTTCACGATTCGCTACTGCGCCCTCTCCTGAGCCAATAAAGTCCAGTGTCTAACAACTATTTTAATACCTTTCCACCTTCTACACCATGAACTACCAAGTTGTCTTTTACTTTCAGGTTTATCGTATTGTCACTTGTATCGTGACTAAGACGCGGGTTTTTAATTGAAATTGGATTTATTAACAACCTACAGGGCGTAAATACATTATTATATAGTATTGTTGCTTTTCACAATTTACAATCACCCCACACTAATCTCTTCAGTCTATCTGCATTAGTCTTCACGGATTTATAACACAGGAACTATAAAAGTCTCACTAAATCACACACTCCAAATATCACTGCACTATAGCACACGTAAAGTCTTCAAATCACACGTTAAATCTTCACAGGCCAACTTCTAGATCTTCTTCAACTACGACTACTAACTACCCGTGGCAATCTCCTTGCTTCTGCCGCTATTATTCACTCGTAACTGACCTGAACTGAACTGTTATGTGAATTCACTTCTCTTAGAAGCACTCTGCACAGACACCACGGAAGACACCTATTATTGTAGACGTGTTTACAGTTCCGTTGCTTAGAAACACATTGCGTAACACCGCTGTTCTACTCTTGCTTGACGCGGACGACAAAGAAAACACAGCCTCACCTATTGTTGCGTGACCTAGTGACGGACTGTTTATCAAGAATTTGTTTTCGTGGGAACTCGTTTACCAACACAATGTCTAGCAATGGGTGTATATGTAACAGCATTAAAATCATGTAAGTTTGTGTACATGTTACGCCAAATGCACAGACATTAATTCGCTTGTAATTCTTGATTATGACTGGATGATTCGGGGTTCTTTTTAGAGGATTTTGAACATCATCGTTTAAGTGGCACTCAGTAAGAAATGACAGCGCACTATGAGATAGGAAAGACAGCAAGAGACGTCATTTGCCTACTTAAGGCATATTTAAATGTGTTCACCTGGAAGAAGTGAAGAAATTATCTAACAACCTCCGTCAGAAGAGATAATTTCCGGGACGGAAATCAAACTTAATAAATCCTTAATACGAAGCTGAAAGAAAGCGTATAGACCGTTGCTTTCAACTTAGGTCATATTCATGAAACGTGGCATATATGTCTTCATTACAAGAATCCTTCCATTAAGCAAAGATATAAATATATGCTGAATCACTTATAAGGCACTTGACTTGTGTTCTATGCTAATCGAATTCCTCTTTATTCGTAGGTTACTTGCCTCTACTCTCAGTGGCTATATTACATAGAATCGAATGGAAGAACGACATATGAATCGGAAAGAATATGGATGTAAGCGGTTTTGACCTAATCGAGATATTCCTATATTTGCATGAAGATGTTTTATTACATGACCGCCTCTGTGGTCTAGCGGTCAGAGTTTCTGGCTACAGATCAAGAAGTCCCTTGTTTGATTCCCGGCACTAAGAGATTTTCTGAGAAGTAGTGGATCTGGAATGGGATCCACTCGGCCTAGTGAGAATAATTGAGGAGCTATTTCAAGGAAATAGCGACTCCGGTCTAGAAAACTGAGATTAACTGCCGTGGGGATCCATTACGCTGACCACGAGACACCTTCTATCCTCTAAAGTTGGCACTAACTTCGCCGACAAGCGGCGGTCGCTAGGTCGGTATAGTTCGCTTGCGGACAAAAACCACGGAGTTTGTTTTGTTTGTTTGTTTTTATTACTATTTTATATCCTTCTATTTCGAGGAACACAGGTGCTCTGTGTGGTTACTTATCGAAGAAGTACCCACGCTGTGCACGAAACGCATGACTACTTCCCGTATCACTGGCATTAGCAATGACATATAAGAATTTTGTTCTCCCTCAAAAAAAAAAAAAAGTAGAATAGTCATCTCATTCAAGCGTGGCGCAGCAACTCCTTGGTACATAGCTTTATGCTAGCAGCATTCCCTTACTTACATTTATAAATGAACTAGTCATAATCCTAGACATTTAAATAAATAACGGTTCATTAACACGCGCCTGAATTAGTAGAAAGTTTTATAGAGTCGTGAGTAAAATGAAAAACAGTGTCATAGTTTAATTTACGTAATGTGTATTCCATAAATTTTGTCTTGTCTAGAATGAAACCCTCTGACCTTTTGCGAAATAACATTCGACACATAGACACGTATATTTTCATTTCAGCAGGCCAATCTACGGAAACATCGTCACTTATGGATAAGAGTTGTCAATATGGAATGAAGTCCAGTGTGGAATGCTGTGTGTATATTTTATACGTAGCTTTGTTAGAGATATAAATGTCTTTGTTAGCAAAAGTACACAATAAACGTATTATTTACTGTGAAGATGGATTCGATCACAACTTGAACAACAGATTTTTTTTCTTCGCTACATCCAAGATCTTGGATACCAGGCATAAATTGGCCGAAGCGTGAAGGCAACTCACCCTTATGTAGAAAGGCATATATAATATGAGGAACTATACTCCTCCCCCGAGCGTCATATTTGATTTCGTGGCCCAGTTCTTAGACTTTGCAATGAAATTTATGTTTGTAAGATTTGAGGCTTTCACGGCGGTGACTATGAAGAAAGCAGTCTTCTGGGATTTGGCACCGTGTATATGTGGTGTCAACCGACGTTTCGGAGGAATGTATCGCCTCCATCTTCAGGGTAGAAGGAAAAATATAAGAAATCCGCAGGCGAAGAGACCGTGAGAACTGGTACAAGCAGACTCACGGTCTCTTCGCCTGTGGATTTCTTATATTTTTCCTTCTACCCTGAAGATGGAGGCGATGTCTCACGGTCTCTTCGCCTGCGGATTTCTTATATTTTTCCTTCTACCCTGAAGATGGAGGCGATACGTTCCTCCGAAACGTCGGCTGACACCACATATACACGGTGCCAAATCCCAGAAGACTGCTTTCTTCAAATTTACGTTTACCTTACAAACAGAACGAATCGTGTTGAGTAATCCGTAGAATACAGAGCCTCAGTGTAAGGCTCTGGTAACGTTCTGTTTGGTCATACCTGATGCTTATATAAGGGTCTCTGGAAGAAGGGAATACTGCGGGTGAAAATTGAGGGGAGAAAGATTAAAGTCTTGAGAGATAATGTGCACCAGTTCAACTTATCCACTGGATGTACTGCACGGAATATCCTAGGAATCAACACGAGTCTCCACAATGAGAAATATTTTTACATATCACAGCAATAATTACCTAAAAGAAGGAAAATGAAGATCAAAATGGGGTAATTTATGTATAAATAAAACGATGCATTCGCAAATGCGGACTCTGGAGGAAGACGTTCCCCCCGTCCTGCTGGACTCACCCGCAATGTGTATGTAAGATTCACTCACGACTGCAGTGTCTAGAGAACTGATACAATGTGATAGTTGCTAAAGATGAAACACTATTTAAAGACTATCCTTGTAGCAGGCCGTGGAGGCCCATGGGGCTGTGAGACGTCGGGGCTCCCACATTTTCTCTAGAAAATCGGCTCAGAGATGGCGGTGAAGTTGTGAGCCTTAGGCGCCTGGCGCCCTTTTTTCCACAGAAAAATTCCTGGTACTTGTTTCCGTTAGAGGCTGGGTAGACCCCAGGGCCATAATGCGGCTGGAAGGATTAAGCAAATTGAAAAAAAAATCCANTAGGGCCATAATGCGGCTGGAAGGATGAAGCAAATTGAAAAAAAAAAAAAACCCACCTCATCGGGAATAAAACCTGCGAACTTCCTGCTTATAGTGCACGCTACTGCTTGCCCCCTCATAAATGGCTGCCAATTACTTACAAATATTTAAGAGCCGCTTTCCGCCTCTCTGTCCTTCATCTACCTCCATTCATTATTCATTCATTATTGGAGGGGGTGGGTTTCCCCATGCACTTAGACCAGTTATTGGTCCATTGTGCGTCCCCCTTTAATTTCTACTGTCGCCATACCCTTCCAGTACTGGTGCTCGCTATCAGCCCCATTCTGCCAGCGAGGTCGGCCCTCTTCTGGCAGTGGTACCCGATACTTCCCCACATACCGGAGGCATTGGAAACTACTTGGACCGGAAACTTTTGCCTAATTTTGTCTAGAGACATGAGGATCTTTAACGTGCCGTAAATCTACGACACGGGACCCACGACTTAAAGTCCCTCCCGGAGGACTTGTTCCCTGAATTTTTCCGCCCTTAAAAATTCCACGACCTCCGCAGGGTTTGAACCCGCTATCTACCTTGAAAATGTAGACAGTATGTTAAGGGGCCCATACACATATGAGTCTGGTTCGTGAGTTCGACTCGGCTCGGGTTCCAATGAGCCAAACTGATCCGTGTGTTGGTGGCAAAGTTGGGAGTCAGCTCATGCGTATGATGTGAAATTAATTCGAGCCAGACTCGTACGTGTATGGGCCCCTTTAGTCCGAAAGTTTATAACCAATTGGAAATTTGCACCGTGTCACAACCACAATCCAAGGATGAAAAAAAAAAGCTTATGGTTTATACTACCAACTTCTACTTGCTTCTGTTTTGCAAATGACCGTGTAGACAACAGCTTTTACACTAGAAGCATTTACGCGGCGCGGCCATCTTTCCAGTCTGATTTGCTTCTGCTGACTCTTTAAGATGCGAGGAATGTGCTACTGGTAATGACGTAGGCTGAGATACCGCATCGAAAGACGACCTACATCAAGAGGCCGGATTGCGAAGAGAGAAATTTCTCCCTTATGAAGTAAGTATTCGTGACATCGTACTCAGATATACATATTTTTTTCTTGGCACTACAGCACCAGTGGGCATAGGCCTACCTCCATGAGCTTCTCCGTTCACTTCGGTTTTTCTAGATCTTAGACATACGGTAGGACTCCTTGGGCGGGTGATCAGCTCGTCGCAAGGCCTCTACCTGTACACAGACACAGAAAAACGCATACAAACATCCATGCTCTGAGTGGGATTCGAACCCACTACCCCGGCTTCCGAGCGAGCGAAGACAGTGCACGCCTTAGACAGCTCGGCTACCGAGACCGGCACTCAGATATCTAGCAGCCATTTTATAAATTATGGAAGATGAGTACCTCGCCGGAAACATTACGCCCCTAGTGAGACAAAATGCTTCCCTTTTTTAAATGGCTCACTAATGTACTGACAGCAGACGCTAGAATGTTGTCCCGAGATTTCTCATTCTTGCGTTGACTATAAAGATTACAGTAGTCTGAGACGTGACATCATGCAGTCTAGTAGACACTCCGAAATTGGAGGCAAGACTTTCTCCGAAAATTGTGTCAACACCTACCAGACCTTTGTAGGATTTGATGTTCTCACGGTGGTTGTCATGAATAAGTACTATCTTCTGGGATATAACACCGTCTAGTTCGCTGAAAATCAACCGAGTTTTCGTAGGAACATATCGCTTCCATCTCCGGTATCAAAGAATAAGCTGAGCAAGACACCAGCCTGAAGCAGGTTGCAAGCAGACCTTGACGTATTTTTCTTCCCTGAATAGGGAGGCGGTAAGTTCATCCGAAACGTCTGTTGACTTTCAACGTACTACATGGTGTTATATCACAGATGATGATCTTCATAGTTGCCATAATGAGGACTTCAACACAGAATAATTGGAAAATAACGGAATGATGCGGCCTGTGGCCCAGTACCTACTACCCTGCCGGATATTTCCTGGAGGGACTAAGAAAAATCATGAGGAACTTCATAAAAATAAAGGACTCAATATTTTAACTCGTGACCCCCCAATACGAAGCAAGTGTTACACGCATTCGGCTGCGTCTCTTTAATATCATAGCATCATTAAGGTTCGCAATTGGATTTTTTCAGTTGACCTAATCCTTCCAGCCGCACTATGGCCCTGAGGTCGACTAAGCCTCTAATAGAAATGAGTACCAGGAATCTTCCCGAGGGAGTAAAGGGCGGCCGGCGCGTAAGGCTGACGTCACCGCCATCTGTCAGCCGATTATCTAGATAATGTGGTAGTCTCCTTGGCTTGTTACAAGGATAGCTTTACTTTCTACCTTTACCTAACTGAAACGTCTTAAAATGAAACTCCATAAATGTTCTTCCAGAACAATCGCTTTTACTGTTTCTTGGAAGCGCGTATAGTGCTCATTAAGATTCATAAATAACATCTAACGGTATATTTCTTCAGGGAGCTAAGAATATTTCTAATGCAATTAGAATGTTAGAACCCGAAGAATCAGTCCAATTCATCTGGCAGTACAAGACACCAGTTCTAGCACTGGTTCAAACAACGAATTGCACAAAGCGAGGGAAAGTTTCTGACTCAGTATAGTCACTTAAAAATGAAAATAAGTCTTCAAGAGAAAAGGAATTTCTCGACTTCACGAAACGGGTATATAGAAATCTGCAGGGAATGTTCACTCAAAAACATCTCACGCATACCATCTGATTCCACATCGGCAGTTATCTGAGGAGGTGAATTATATTGTAACGCATATTCACATTGCTAAGCAACGCGGTCGATAAACACCTTCCCGCCGAGACAGATTCTTGGGAAGCAGCCCGTTGCTAGGTAAAGCCTACAGCAATATGCGACAACAGTAGACGTCCATTGCTAAGCAATGGACGTGTTTTCAGTGAGTTCCTACCGACTGTGTATAGATTTTTTTTTTCCTTTCGCTCTCCCTTTGGAGCACAGGGCCTATTTCTCTGTTTCATTAATCATTTTCACAGACTGTAGGACATCTTGGGCGGGTTATCAGCTCGTCGTAAAGCCTCTACCTAAACACAGGACACACAAACACAGAATAAACGCATACACACACCAAAATCCATGTATTGTGTGGGTTTCGAACCCCTCGCTTGCAAGCGAGCGAATACAGTACATGCCTTAAACCGCTCGGCTACCGTGACCGGAATGTATAGATTAAGATTCTGTAAAAGCTGCCAAGGACAACAAGATCAGTAGAGTCACAAACAGATAGATAAGACGGTCAGAATAACGGGTTTCATTCTCAGCAGTTTCTCATTCAAAATTTTTGTTACGAAATTACGAAAATTCATTTAGGATACCAACGATCAAATTCAGGGTTCTATACTGTTTCCATGCAATTATGAAGCAACAAACTTTCAAATTAATCAATAAAGTGTGTTCTAAGCTCCTGATTAATATCCACACTTGCCTTGTGTATTCAGACTTCTAATCTTTAGAAGCAAATAACTTTTACATGTTCCTAATATCACACTCACAGAAGTCGATATCTGTGTACTGAATTATAATGTCATCGATAAAATAACTATTCCAGTGCTCCGTCTCAATGCTAAATGTGTAGGGGGGAGCAGAAGAAACGCTCCACGCATTTATACCATGATATTACATGGAAGTTAGGTGAGCCAATTCATGTTCACAGTAGGTCTTGTGTGCGCCTAAGGAATTGGCCACTATACTCTTTAAATTTGTCCTCTGGACCTTGGTGAAAAAACGAGAAATTTCAACCCAAAGCCAGTAATATCTCTCACTGGACTAATTTGTACAATTATATATTTTTGTTAAACTCGCATAGTGGGGGGTGGAGTCCAACTGGGTCCATTCGGCACGTCGGCCACTGACTGGCCTATTGTACTTGCCCTGGGTGATTATGATGATGGAGAATTTATGTTTCATTCCTCAATTCGTAATAGCACTTAGTTTAATGATAATGAAATTATTATTACTGTTATAATTATCACTTATTTGTTTGTTTATTTTTACTTTTACTTTTATTCATTATTATTTCTTCCAAGTACTTAACTGTAATTTGTATTTGACTTTTAATAAGTTTGTCTATAATGTAATTCATTCATCTGCACTGTGCTGTGTCTGTAATTGGCCTTGCGGCTGTTGACTCGGCACATTAATAATAAAGAATTGAATTGAATTGAATTTGGTGGAATGAAAATTGGCAGGGGAAACTGAAGTACTCGAAGGAAATCTGTCCTAGTGCCAGTTTTTCCACCACAAAACCCACTAGACTAGACCAGGGCTTGAACCCGGGGCGCCGCGGTGGGAAGCCAGGGACTAACCGCTTGAGCTATGGCGCGGTCTGCAATTATATTTAGTCAGTAACACAATTTCTTCATTGCTATAGATTCCATTTTCTGTATTTACAATACAATTACAGCACAAATTATTAACAAAAGAAACAAAATATTAATGTGAAGAGCTTCTAAATAAGCATTTTTCGTGAAATTGATAGCAGTTGACGAGAAAGAGACTAATGTTGGCAGAACCACCTATCGGAAAAATTAGTACTACTTGCCAACTGCGTGACCTATCAGCACACTGTGTTACCATGACTTCAAGCAGCAGCATTGCAATTTCATTGCATACAAACATATTAGCATGTTTTATTACGCACAGATTCCAAGCTAAATTCTCTCTGGGTTTTATATTTACAAATTTATGTGCAGAAACAAATCATTTCAGATTAAGAGTTGCTATTATTTGACTTATTTACATTGACGTAACATTAATAAACCAAGTGTTCGTTAAATTATAAATTACCTACAATATTGCAACCGAATATTTTACATTATTCTAAAACTCTATAATTTTGGGCAATATTTCAATGGAAATTCTGCGAAGAAAAAATCTTAAAGTTTGCCCTCTAAAGCAAGAAGCTCTAATCCCTAAGCTATTTCATACAAATATATTGTTTACAACTATATATTTATCACACTGCATGTAAATTTCATTGTACACTGCAGTTGTCACGCAAAGTATTCCGTATTTCTGAGTAACGTCACATCCGTTTGGCAAGCGAAGGTGAAAGTAGAGACGATTTTTCCTGGTAAACAACAGAGTGAATATGGTTATATTTCTTACACGTGTATAGATACAAATTTTGCTGATGTTCACAATGTATCAGATACTGTAGTTGATGTACTGAACGGTGCAGTAATCCTATGCTTTGGAAGACAAGCAAGCAAAAACGTACAGGACTGTAAATTATATGGCTTACTTGTATTGCCAACAGCAATATACCGCCTTTTAAAATTATCCCTGCTACAGGCCGTGGAAGCCCATATGTTTGTGAGACGTCGAGGCTTCCAAATTTTCTAGACAATTTGCTCATAGATTGCGACGAGGATGTCAGCCTTACGCACCGGCCGCTCTTTACCCCCAGAAGGATTCCTGGTACTCATTTCTGTTAGAGGCTGAGTCGACCCCAGGGCCATAGTGCGGTTGGAAGGATTAGGTCAATTGAAAAATCCAATGACTTTATCGGGAATCGAACCCACGACCTTCCGGCTTGTAACATAGTGACTAAGTCAACCAGGCTACCGCGTGTCCCTAACGTACGACCTTTAGAAAACGACTTCTTGTCGCGTATATTACTTACGGGTTATTAAAATTTAAATGCGTTGCATACAGAAGGAAGTAGAAAAAGTACTTTGTGTTGGAACTGTTTGTAGAATGAAATATATTTTTTTTCTGGAACACGACCCCTTGTAGTTTTACATATATATATATATCCGCTAAAATTGGCACTATCTTCGCTGACAAGCGACGGTCGCTCAGTCGGTATATTTCCCTTGCGAACTAAAACCACGGAATTTGTTTATTTGTTAGTTTGTATATATATATTCGCCAAAGCTTGGAAGTAACCTGCTGCATTTATTTTCAGACATTCTTCTATCCTGAAGATAGAGGCAGCAGGTTTTTCCGAAGCGTTGGTAAATACCCATTAATCTCCATAGTGACCGCCATGAGAACCTAAAATCTCATATTTATGGGAAAATTCTCACAGATGTGTAAGTGTTTTTGTACAGTCTACCTGTGAAGTATTTGCAATTCGAGTGTGTATTGCTTTTCAACAATATTTGGACTGCAATGCTATCGAGATAGTCCAATCTGGCTCCAGAATAGGTACGATTTGTCTGAAATGTGTAAGTTGGTCTTTTTCGTGTAACACGGACTTTTGTTCGATACTGCGTGACCTTGCGCATGTCTCTACATCCACAGACCGCGTTGTGGCCTTCACCTTGGAAACCAGAATTGCTTATCTCTATCCCTTACGAAGAAACGACAATAACCTGAAACTAAATTTACCGATTTCTTCTTCACAAGGGCATGAACTGAATTCCCCTGAAGTACTTTACCTGTTATGCATTGAAGTTTCTGTCAATGATATATACTCGTAATTCGCAATTTGAATAATGCGTCTGTGATCTTTCAAAAGCAGAATACTTAGGAAACAGTTTTCCGTTTCTTTTATCGGGCAACAGGATTTCAATACTTTTGATATTTTTGGGCATTATTCAGTTTTTCTGTCCCTTCTTAACATGACAACTTTCAAAAGCTGGTTTGTTTATCATGCGAAGGGATAATGTAAGCAACTGTACTCCGCTAGGCCCCTTAGGAAACTGACCTTAAATCAAATCCTACTATTCTTTAAGCGTTCTACTAAGAGGAGTTTTCTTTTATTTGCGACGGTTCCGCTAAATCCTGCAAATTAAGTCTAAGTTTCATTAACTAAAGTGGTTGTTTTATTTGTCTTGTTGAAGAAAAAGGAAAGACAGCTGAGATCACACAAACAGACCTGACTAATGACAATAAAACATGGTCGCATGTCATTAGAGATAAAATTAATGTAGTAAAAAACAGTAAAGCTATTCTTATAACAGGCCGTGGAGGCCCATAGTGTTGTGAGATGTCGAGGATCCCAAATTTTATCTATAAAATCGGCTCACAGATGGCGGTGAGGTTCTCAGTCTTACGCGCCGGACGCCCTTTACACCCAAAAATATTCCTGGTTCTTATTTCTGTTAGAGGCTGAGTTGACTGCAGGGACATAGTGCGGCTGGAAAGATTAGGTCAATTGAAAAATCCACTTCATCAGGACTCGAACCCACATCCTTCCCGATTGTAGCAACCAACTACGTTACCATGTGCCCCCAAAATTAATGTAATGATAAGTGAAATGAAAATCTTGGGACAGGTAGCAGAATATAGTAGACTAGAATATAAACGAAATACATATATCAGAAGAATTATATATATATAATTTCTAAACAGAGAAAGAAGAGAATGAACCCAAAGTTGGGTTGGAGGCTTTTACGAACATCATATTGTACAACAGAAATCTGAGAAGAGACATTGAACACACGTTTCCGTGTAAAGGGGTGGATTTTTTTCAACTTACCTAATCTTTCCAGCCGCACAATGGGTCTAGTATCGACTCAGCCTCTAACAGAAATGAGGGCCACGAATCTTCCTGTGAGGCAAAGGACGGCCGGTGCATGAGGCTGACAACCTCACCGCCATCTGTGAGCCGATTATCTAGAAAATGTGGGAGCCTCGGCGTCTCACAACCCTATAGGCCTCCACGGCCTGTTACAGGGATAGCTTTAACTTTACCTTTTACAAGCAGTTACACGTACCTGAAGGAAGGAATTTGGGAGGGGAGATGGAGTCCAAGAATGTGTTGGACAAACAAATTTAAAACCGAAGGCAAAAAAAATTAAGACCATGTATTTTCGTATTTGTATTTTACTATCTTGGACTCAGATAATTTCTACAGCACCTTAAGTGACGCAAAGTAAACGGACTGCTATAACTTTTTGAAATTATTGTTCTGAAAGTCACTCGACTGGTCACACAGATGGCCATCCTTTCTTCCTACTCTGAGGCGCATCTCTGTTTCATATTCGGAAGATCCTTTTGGTTCCAAGCTTCGGATCAATTTTGTCACCATCTTTCTAATTCCTTCCTTGGAATTTCCGGAAGAGTACTTCAAAATATTTTATGGAAATTTCCTCTCAGTTCTTTGTTTATGAATCACCTACCACTCGACGTTACATAAACTATCTACCCACCTATGTATCTACCTACCTACCTACCTACCT
>NW_019725428.1:2353604-2383434 GCF_002891405.2 Cryptotermes secundus
TCTATCTATCTATCTATCTATCTAAAATCCTCTGTTGGATATTGGCCACTTTTTTAATTTCTTAATCCTATATTACACAGTCGATAGACTCCTTGGACGGGGGATCAGCTTGTCATAAGGCCGCTACCTGCACACAAAACAACACAAAAACATAATGAACGTACACAGATAGCTATGCCTCGAGTGGGATTCGAACCCACGATCCCGGCGTTCAAGAGTGCGAAGAAAGTTCATGCCTTAGACAGCACGACCAGCGATTTCGGTTGGACGTTACATAAAGTAGGCAATTGTAAAGCGTCATTAAATAAAGCAAGAATCAATGAAATGAAAATTCGCGGAACACTGCCTCACTTTCACTTTTCTTTGTATTCAATGACTGAAAAAAGTCAACCAAGAAAATTTCAATCAGGTTACTTGACTTCCGTACAAATAACTGAACCAGGGACCTGTCGCGTTTACCCAGGACTGCCAGCGTCACCAAAAAACGAGAAAAAGAATAAAATGTTTGAGACCCTGTGTACCATTCGATAAGACGGTTGTTTTTAAGTGCGAGCGGATCAAACACCAAGATGGGGGATCACGTTTATTAAAGGTTCCAAGTTCGTATCGTGGACCTTTATTCTACACGGCTGCCCAGTAAGGTAAACTGTGCTTATTTAATTAAGCCGTACGCCTTGAAGACTTTAAGAAGGAGCCGGGATAGCGCAGTCGGTATAGCGACTGGCTACGGGCTGGATAGGTGAGGGCATGGAGTCCTGATAGGCACAAGATTTCTCTTCCCTCTACATCCTCCAGATCAGCTGTGAGGCCCACCCAGTCTCTTTGTCAGGGGTAAACAGACCAGGGCCTGAAGCTGCCCACTCACCTCCCACTAACGCCCAGCTAAAGAATACATGGATGTATATATCCACTCCCACTTGCTGCCCAATGCGAGACTTGAAATTTCGTAGCTTTTTGAAGAAAAAAAAACCGATTACCAACTTCTGAAATCCGAATTTTATTGCTGCACAATGATAATAGTGGTATTTCCGATTATATTCGTATGCTACTTTCATTAAAGTAAAGATAAAAATTATCTCTGTATGACCGCCTCTGTGGTCGTATGGTCAGAGTTCCTGACTACATATCCAGAGGTCCCGGGTTCGATGCCCGCAGCTACCAGATTTTCTGAGAAGTAGTGGGTCTGGAACTGGGTCCACTCTGTCTCGTGTGGATAATTGTCGAGCTTTTTCAAGGAAATAGCGGCTCCGGTCTAGAAAACCCGAGATTAACGGCAGTGGGGATCAGTTGCACTGACCACGTGACACCCGTCATCTGCTAAAGTTGGCACTAATTACGCCGACAAGCGGCGGTCGCTCGGTCGGTATAGTTTACTTGGGGATTAGAGGCCACGGAATTTTTTTAAGTTATCCCTGTAACAGATCGTGAAGGACCATAGGACTATGAGACGTAGCGGCTCCAATATTTCGTAGACATTCGGCTCAAAGATGGCGGTAAGGTTGTCTACCGTAAGCTCTGGCTTCCCTTTACTCCCAGGAAGATTCCTGGTACTCATTTCTGTCAGAGGCTGAGTCGACCCCAGGACCATAGTGCGACTGGAAGGATTCGGTTAATTTAAGAAATCAAATAACCTCATAGGTAATCGAACCCGCTACCTTCCGGCTTGTAGCATAGTGCCTCAACCAAGTAAGAGTTTCGCAGGCAAAACTATAGGCGTAAATTTTGTGGAAACGAGACGCAAGGATCTCCCGAGCGTTGAAATCACTTAGCGATCGTCTCGTGCTCTATTTCAGAACGATATTTGAACCAAGAATCCGGCACCGGTCGAGACAGGAAGTACACAGTTATTCCGTAGTAAGTTGTTGTTTCCGGTTGTTGAGCTAATTCCTATACACACTTTCATTTAAAAGTATAATTATAGAAGGAAGTGCAGACATTCGAACCAACTCGAAGTACTACATCTCGGTCATTATCGTAATGCAACTGGAACCCTATGTAGGGGGTAGAATATTATTGGTTAACATATAACAGTACCGCAGTGAACGGAGAAGTTCATGGAGGTAGGCCTAGGCCCACTGGGGCTGTAGTGCCAAGGGGAAAAAAAAGTAACAGTGTTTAAGGAAGCTTAGCAGAAAAGTTATATGAGAATTGAGGTTCTCAGAGCAGTGACTTATAAGATTATTCTTTCTGGAATGCGATGCCATATAGTCTGGTAGATATAACTTGAATAAGGAGGAAATAAGCTCCTCCGAACGTTTGTAAACATCTATTAGATTGTACCCTGCAGAGTTCTGAAGAGAGTATTCTGTAAATTATATATAAATTGTACAGATATACCACGTAAAAAAGGTATGAAGTAATCCCTGTAACAGACCATGTAAGCCCACTGGGTTGTGATACGTCGAGCCTCCCGCATTTTCTAGATAATGGCTCACAGATAGCGGTGAGGTTGTCAGCCTTACGAGCCGACCGCCCTTTACCTCCCAGGAAGATTCCTGGTACTCACTTCTCTTAGAGGCCGAGTCGGCTTCAGGGCCATAGTGCGGCTGGAAAGATTACTTCAATTGAAAAATAAAGTGACCTCATCGGGAATTCAACCAGTGACTTTCCGGCTTTTAGCATAGTGCCTCAACCACTACAATACCTCGTGTGTCGATTTACTACTTAAAAATGATAAATGCATGAGGTTCCTACGTCCAATAACTGGATAAAATGTCGTAGGGTACAGACATACGTTCAAGATTAAAAAGATTAAGTTGATCTGAGAGAACAGAAAGACAAAAAGAGAGAAAACTAGTACGAATATATTTTAAGAATAACAAAATATATGTTTCCATAGAAACAAAAACAAAGAACTCTGTGGCCTGTAGTCCGCAAGTGAACTATGCCGACCGAGCGACCGTCGCTTGTCGTCGAAGTTAGTGCCAACTTTTGCGGGTAGAAGGTGTTGCGTGGTCAGCGCAACGGATCCCCACGGTCGTTAATCTCGGTTTTCTAGACCGGAGCCGCTACTTTTACATTCAGGTAGGTCCTCAGTTATCCTCACGAGGCATAGTGGACCCCGTTCCAGACCCACTAGTTCTAAGAAAATCTGGTAGCTCCGGGACCTCTGGATCTGTAGCCAGGAACTCTGACCACTAGACCAGAGAGGCGTATTACTTAATTATAAAACCAGAGGGCACCGAAATATTGGATGAACTATAGCTAGAAGGGAGGACATTCCCTTGAAAAGGAGAAGAAGGAATTATAAATATCACACAGTGACGGAACGTATAAATATACCTCACTTTTTGAATATTCAACAGACTCACAGCAATGTACATCTTCACGTATATGCTAATAACTTGTTAGTTACTGCGTGTAAATAATTTACTGTCCAGAGGCCTCTCACGCGTCTGGTTTCACAAATAAGCCACTTAATTTAGAGCCCTCCTGTGAAAAACAGCGAAGTAATTCTTAATTAAAAGCCGTGACATGAAAACGAACGGAGAAGTGACAGTATAGTCCCATCCAATCATAACCTCGGCAATAGACGGAGGTTAATGTGAGCTTCACGCTCTGGCCGATTTACCCTCAAGGAAAGAACCCACTGTTCCCAAGCGATAGGAATCGTAGATCTAATGCAGACAAGGTGTTCAAGTTGTTGTCCCTGTGCTTAACTAATTAAGCATTAAGCTATGAGTGGATGTATAGAGCAACTTTTTTTGGCCTCGGTATTAGCTGTAAGTGAGTGGTCAGCTTCACGCCCTTGCCGCTTTACCCCCGGAGAAAGGGACCCCCGTACGCATTGGCTAGGAGGCTGGGTGGGCACCAGAGCTGGTCTGGACGAACCCCGACACCTCAGTCGTGCAGCCCGTAGGCAGTCGCTATACCGACTACGCTACTCCGGCTCCCGCTGCTGAAGAGAAAAATCTGTGACTTTCCACGGGAATCTAACTCCGGTTTTCCCGTTTTCCATCCAGTAGTCTATTCCAGTGGTTCTCAAACTAAAAAAATATTTAGTCTAGAAAAGTACTCTTGTGCTATTTTGTGAGGTCACAGAGTGCTATGTGTCGATCACCAGTCACGCAGTCATTATACAGACGGACTCACACACTTCCTGCGCGTTTTGATCGATTTATGTCAGAGCATATGATTCAGTGCGTTGTCCAATCCACAGAGTGAAGTACGAGAAAGTGCCACGTTGCTAGTATTTAGCCCTTTCCAAAAACAAAACTAATAAGCATCCGATTGAATTTAATCCACATAATAAAAATTACAAAAACGTACCTTAAATTTCGACAGACCGCATAAACTAAAATAACTTATGTAAGATTTGAGGCTTTCACGGCGGTGACTATGAAGAAAACAGTCTTCTGGGATTTGGCACCGTGTATATGTGGTGTTAACCGACGTTTCGGAGGAACGTCGGTTAACACCATATATACACGGTGCCAAATCCCAGAAGACTGCCCTCTAAAATAACCTACTCCATGAATTAGTCATTTTTAAGAAGCTGAGAATCATTCATTAATTTAGAAATGTTGTTTGCCTTTTATGGAACCTGAAGGTTTATTTGTATTGACAACAAGCGGCCATTGTTCCTATCCTGAGCCAGAACCACGCAGTCTATACCCTTATAACTAAACCCTTTAAACGCCAGTAGTTACTATATGCAGCACCTGTTTTTATGCACTTAATATTTCCATTCTGCCTACACAGCACATTTATCTGTGTCACATGATTCTCACAGTAAAGAGCTATTTTTTCCCTAAACAGTAATAACGGTAGATCTTTGTGACCAGTACTGATGTGTTTCATGTGAGGTACGAACTGAGATTTTATGTATTATTCAGAAGAAATTCGACATCTAAACGATTAAAAAAGCTCTTGTTTTAACATAACAATCTGAGATGTACTGCTCAGTCTTACAAGTGGCTAAAATGCTGCATGTATCGGTCTCATACATGCTACGTGCTCCGCCTGATTTTATCCTCCTTCAGTGATAAACTTAATAATTATTTGAATAGTAAAAATTCTGAGTGTACTCCTTACGTAAAAGCTTTCAATCTTCGTTACTTCCTCTCTCGCAGTTAAGGAAAACCCCAACAATTTACTCAAGCTTTAACACTAAACGGTTGAAACCTCGGCGGATATCTCAAGCGCTTACTCTTGTGATTTACATTTGAATAAGGCCGCGCCATAGCTCAAGCGGTTAGTCGCTGGCTTCCCACCGCGGCAGTCCGGGTTCGATCCCGGGCCTGGTCAAGTGGGATTTGTGGTGGACAAGGTGACGCTGGGGCGGGTATTCTCCGAGTACTTCGGTTTCCCCTGCCAATCTTCATTCCATCAATTGCTCCACAATCACCCTCACCTATCATCTGGGGCTGGTACAATAGGCCAGAAGTGGCTGCAGTACAAGGGACTTAGTCCCACCCCACTAGCAGTAAAAAAAATAATACATTTGAATAGTACCCGATTCGAACCTCAGCCGGTGCACAGATCATCATTAAGATTTTTATGGTTTTTCTCAGCCTTTAGAGGCAAATGCCAAGATAGTAACCTTAATTAGTCAACGATTCACATCCAAGTACTGCCTAGGTTATGAATGCTTGGATGTATACCCCCACTTCGTCATACTTCTTCATGGCACGATGATTAATTAAGAACAGAGATATGTTTACCTCTTGTCTATACCTTCCACATTCCTCCCAATTAATTATTTAACTTTCAAAATACCTGAGCTACTGCAAGCGTTGTTAAATAAATAGAATAAATAATTGTCCGCGTTAATTTGTATTCTTCAGTAATAAGATAGGTTCCTATGGCACAGTGTTCTTATGTCCCAATCCCAACCTCAAGTTGGGAGAACTTCCCACTCTTATTAAAGAGTTTGCTGTTTATGTTTCGGCCTATATTCAGCCTTACTGCTTAATAAGAATCAACAGTAAAGGCAAGAGCTAGAGATGAATATCTGATGTTAGTAACAAAAAGAAAATATATATATAGACGTAGTGCTACATCCGTAACATGGAAAAGAGCGGCAACTCTGTCCGGACGCGCTGGGGTTATTACCCGACCGCGTGAGTTCGTTTCCCTGACATCACAACCGGCTTCTTGACGATCTGGTCACCGAGACCAAACTGCTTGTCATGCTTCGCAGCGGCGACTGCGCTGCTGCTCATCACACAGTTGTGCAACGGTGCTTATTAACACTACTATTTTCTGGGATATAACGCCGTGTAGTCCGTTGGAGATAAATCCAAGTTTCAGAGGAACAATTTGCCTCCATCTGTTTGCCACCTGCTTTCACTCTGGTCTCTTGTTCGGCTTACCCTTCGACCCTGTGGATGGAGAGATACGTTCCTTCGAAACGCCAGTTGACTTTCATACGACTGCACGGCGATATATCCCAGAAGTAGTACTCTTGAACCGAGGACCTCGTGGCTCAGATCCATCTGAACAGGGGAAGATGACTTACTTAAAGCCGTAGTGTATTCCCATTAATTATTATATATTAAGATGTCAATCAGGAGTAGGCGATACACATACAGACCTAGAAGTTTCTGGAGACGGTATATTAATATTGTGACATGACGCCTGAAAGCCGGAATAGCGGAACCAGAGTAGACGTCCATTGCCAGACAACGGCTCGATAAACAGGTTCCCGCGGCAAAAAATACGTAAGCAACAATGAAGGAATAGTCAGGAGATGTTTTCTATTGGGGTCGCCCCGAGGCTATATAACGAAGATCCTAGGCCAGCTGGAAAAAAATTGAGGTAGTCTTTTCAGATGGCAGTCGAAGATGATTGAGAAGAAATGGTAAGAAAGGAATTAGTTACAGTGAGACTGATGTCATTACTGTGTTGAAATCCGTTACCAGGATACGACTAGTGAAGATCGATAATTCTAGTGTGTGCGTACTTGCGTGTGTGTGTATGTAGATCAGCGATAACGCTGTATTGTCTGTAGTTCTGAATTCAGTGCATAAAGTGTCAATAAACCCAATCACCCTGCCAAAACGTCGCCAAATACTCACTCTAATTCGCGACAATACAATTATTGGCTTTTGGACATTATCCGTTGTTCTGTTTTTTTATTTAAAGCAACATTTCGGAGTCTGGACTGCCTCCGTCTGCGAAGTGTGGTCCTATCTCCAGAGACAGGAACTAGCTCTATTGATCGGGCCCAAATGAATAGGCTTTTAACTGAGAACGGGGATAGAGCCCAGTCTCTCTGTGCATTCCTCTTCTCCCCTATTCGTGGTACATACACTATCCAACTCATCCTCCTTGATTTCATCATTCTAATTACATATAATATATAATAGTTATAAGCGCCTTATTATGCAGTTTCCTTCAACCTCCCGTCACTTCATCTCTCTTCGGTCCAAATATTCTCCTCAACACCCTGTTCTCAAACACCCTCAGTCTATGTTCCTCCCTTAATGTCAGAGACCAAGTTTCATACTCATACAAAACCACTACAAATTTTATAGTTTTGTGTATTCTAGTTTTTGTTTTGTTTTTAGACAGCAGACGAGAAGACAAAATATTTTGGACTGAATGGTACCATGCGTTGGCCGAATTCAATCTCCTCTTAATTTCCTCCTGAATCAGGTTTTGCTTGTTATAATCTTTCCCAAATATAGGAACTGTGCTACATTTTCAAAAGGATCTTTTACCTGTCATGATTTTCCCTACATTGTGGTGACGAGACATGTGTTTACATGTAGACCAGCCTCCTTACTACCATCAACAAAAGTTTCTGTTTTCTCTTCATTGTATCAATCTCCAAAAATTAAGGAATTGGGATTCACTATAAAGTACTATTCCTGAGCTCGTAAGCAGAGACTTAACAATGGTGAGGCCATTTCAGTGCTCAATTCCGCTGTCCTGGTTAATTGATTGCCTGGCTTAAAGTAGTCTGTTACGCCTGTCCAAACATACCCAAACGTTCTACACAGATACGCTTGGATTCCAACGCCAAATCCTGCTTGTCCGCTTCAAATAGAGGAACATCAACATCAACCTCAAATTCAACCCTCTCCCCCCCCCCATAGCAATCATTCCCAAGTGATTAATGTATACCCATATCCAATGCATTTCCATAGAGACCAACATTATCTCAGTTTGTGAAAGCATGTATTCTTTCAGTGTTGCTTGCAGCTGTTTTTGATGGCCAGGCTTGCAGCTTTGAGAAGAAAATCTTACGACGGAAGGGTAGAAGTGCCCTTTAGTTAACTACAAAAGCTACAGTAAAGGAAAATATTTGTGTATATACGTACTCACAGTATAACGATGTTTATTGGGCCGATCAAATTAAATAAAATTAAATTGGTTGGCATGCAGGATGAATGAAAGACCCGAGAAACGCATGCATAATTGTAGTCACGAAACGTGACCGAAAGAGACCGCTTCAAAGACAAAGACGTAGATCAGATGATAATATTAAAATTTATCTCAGAGAAACAGAGAGTAACGGGTACAGAATAGACTCATCTTGTTCATGATAGAGTCCAGTGGCGGCTTTTGTGAACATGCCAATGAAAGGGAATATCTTGACCAGCCGAATGGCCATCAGGTTCTCAAGAAGGACAAAGCTCCATGGAGTTAATAGATAGTTCAGTTATGTTGGTCAACTTTATTCAAAACAGTCGCTGCTAGACGGAAAGATGAAATGGTAGGAGGCTGGAGAAAACTGCGTAATGATGAGCTTCATATCTTCATTAAAATGATCAAGCCAAGGAGGAAGAGGTGGGCAGGGCATGTAGCACTCACTGTGAAGAAGAGGAATGCATGTAGGATTCTTGTGGGAAAAGCCAGAAGGAAAGAGACCACTAGGAAAAACTAGAGATAGATGGGAGGGTAACATTAGAATAATCTTAAAGAAACAGGATGGGATGGTATGGATTGGATTCACTGGCTCAGCACAGGGAAAGTGGAGGGGGCTAGTTAACAAGATAACGAACCTTCAGTTTTCATAAAATTTTGGGAAACACTTAAGAAGTTGAGCGTCTAGCTGTTTCTAAAGTATACAGCTCCATGAGTTATTTGATTGCTGTAAGAACAGTGTGGCAGTGTTTCTAGAAAATGGTGACCGTGGCTCATCTGGCCAAGAAATCCCACCGTCATATATGGAACCTGAAGGTGCTCTGTTGTGGTCAGAAAAATCTATAACTCATCCTTATTTCTTTCTTTTGTCTTCTGATTCAGTTCAACGAGTCCTCGTGTATTATTTCATTAACATCAATTTTAACATTATCCTTCATAAGCTATGTGTCACAAGTGGTTTATTCTTTTCAACATCCCTAACTAAAGTCTCCTGGTCATTTCAAATTTTCCTCACTTTCCCACCATTTCATCCTTCTTTATTTTTTACTTTAATAATATCATGTTAAGAGTATAAATTATTAAAATCCAAATAAGAGACTGTTAACGAAAACAGGTTTATCTTATTGTAAGGGATATGAGTATGTAATTATAATGATCCAAATATTCACAAAGTTGACCGCCTCTGTGGTCTAACGGTCAGAGTCCCTGGCTACAGATCCAGAGGTCTGGGTTAGATTCCCGGCCTTACAGATTTTCTGAGAAGTAATGGGTCTGGAACGGGTCCTCTAAGTCACGTAAGGATAATTGAGGAGCTATTTCAAGGAAATAACGGCTCCGGTCTGGAAAACCGAAATTAACGGCCGTGGAGATTCGTTACGCTAACCACGTGACATCCTCCATCCGCTAAAGTTGGCACTAAATTTGCCGATAAGCAGCGGTCGCTCGGTCGGTATAGTTCGCTTGCGAACTAAAAACACGGAGTTTGAACATTCTCAAAGTTTCTCTGCAAAGCAAAATTTACTAGCCATGCTCAATTCAGTTCAGTATATGTCTAAAATAAATTAAATCTTTTGTGCTTTGTGTTTAAAATCAAAATGATTTTTTTAAAAGACAGTGACTAGAGAAACAAGGACACAGTAGCTGCTGTACTTCGCCATCAATAAAGTCGCTCTTAAGATAAGGAAAGTTATTTAAAATGCTTTTCAATCTCCACCTCATGGTAATGGCAAAATGTTATTTAGTCTCTTTTTATTACAAGTTATAAGGCAATGCCGATAACCGGATTTTCATTAAAGCGGAAGTCATAATTTCTATGATGTATACCGTAATTTCGTAACGTAAAGAGAAATGATTAGGTCCTACAAATTTTCCCAGCGATTCTAAATGAATGAGAGTACTTTTTCTGTTGGTTATATAAAATTTCGACACATGCCCGTATATATTAATTGTTGAGTCAATAAACCGAAATGGTGTTTTGTACGCTATGTGCAAAAAAAAATATTTGTTCAGCCATGTTTGTTTGCAGTGAGAGAAAAGAGCTTCGTTTTGTATAATGAGAGTCATTCCGAGTGATTAAATGGAAAAAAAAAACATTACGTTTATTAGAATCGAAAAGAGAAAATTATAAAGCTCTACGGCATCTTAATGAAACATATGTAGAACATATCTGTGTGCATAAAAAGATTTATTCAGGTTCGTTAACTCGTTAAGGAGGAAAAAGAGAATATTAAAAAGAATGCATTTTATATTCACATTAGCCGCTGTTTGGAGATGTCGGCTTGAGGTGGAGTTGAACTTGTGAAATGGGCAAAATGGCCACCACATTCCCCTCATTTAAACCCGTTAGATTACCACCTTTAGATCCAACTCAAGCAATTACTGTAGAGAAACCGTACAGAACTGCTTTATTTCCTAGAGTTACTGCAACAAAGAGATGAAAATGTGTAGCCTGTCGTATCACAATACAATATCCAATAGGCTGTCTATCAAAAGCGAAGGCGAGTTTACGATGTAATAGAAGAAAATAGAAATCCTATTACATATCAATTCCGACAACATAAATACTCTCGCATTATCGACAAAATAGGAGCCGGGATAGCTCAGTCGGTATAGTGACGGTCTACCGGCTAGACGGCCAGGGTTCGAAACCCGACAGGGGCAAGATTCTCTTTTCCACATAAAGTCCAAACCCATTCTCTTATCCAATGCGCACCGGGGGGGGGGGTGTTTCCTCGGTGGTAAAACGGCCGGGTCGTGAATCTCACCACTGACCTCCATCTAGACCCGAGGTCAAGAATGGTAGAGCAATACTTCCATTCTCCCATATGTCTCCGTGGCATAGTGCTTAACCAAGCATAGGGATAACTTTACATCTTCTTTACAAAAATGGTAAAGTAAAACAAAAAGTAAAGCTATCCCTGTAACAGGCCGTGAAGGTCCATAGGGTTGAGGGTCCCACACTATCTAGACAATCGGCTCAAAGATGGCGGTAAGGTTGTCAGCCTTACGCGCCGGCAGCGCTTTACTCCCCAGGAAAATTATTTAATAAATTCCTGGTACTCATTTCTGTTAGAGGCTGAGTAAACCCCAGGGCCCAGTGCTGCTGGAAGGATTAGGTCAACTGAAAAAAATCCAGTGACCTCATCAGGACTTGAACCCGCGACCTTCCGGCTTGTAGCATAGCTCCTCAACCAACTACGCTACCGCGTAACCCCGTTTACAAAAATCGTGCCAGGTTTTAACAACAGTTCCGGAAAATATTTTCCGCATAAAGAATCAACAGGACTGAATTAATCTTTTTGCGCTCATACATTCGTGGGCCCTTGTTTTACAGAGCTTATATAAATTTCATTAAAATCCGTAGGTTCTTCTTTTTAACTTGATGACGTAACAATTGTGTCTGTATCGAGACTACATAGTATCGATTGACGGATATTTACTTTGATGTGGAGTTGTTGGTGGAATGAAATGGCAGAGACTGACCTTGGAACAAACCCACATCGTACCTGTGGGACTTAGATCCATTAATTCTTATCATTATTTTCCATAAAAAGTCAGTCGTATGCGTCATCTGATATTTTGTTATAGGCCTACGAGTGATACTAAACTGGAGTAACTGACCGATTCAAAAGAAGGCACTGGTTCACCGTCTTACTTGCAACGCGTCCTTCTAAAACTTAATTAAAAGTTTCATACATACACAAAATGCGTCTTTTTAAAACCTACAAGTTTCTATACATTGCACTACATGTTTCGATCGACACTGTCCATCATCGGGTGTTTAAAATTGTTGTTGAAATAAGTTTCAGATGGACGCTCTGCACGTAAAACGCTTAGTCAGTGACATTTGTTGAATAATAATTATGTGCGACCGAATGCAACAATATATGTGAAGTAACTGAAAGTTACACATTATCCAGATAAACGTTAAAATGAATCTTTGTATCGTGGAGGCCCATAGGTATGTGAGACATCGAGGCTCCCACATTTTTCTAGACAATCGATTCACAGAGAGAAACAATGAAAGAGCTGTGGTGTGTGGTCGTGCCCACTTCCATTACTGAAGGCGTAGCGTGTTAAATTCTACCTGAAGCTACAAAACAATCACTTATTAAAATACAGAAAGGTGAAACAAAACCCCCCAATAAACGTGATTCCACCCACTGAATATTTCAGCACGGCTTAGACGAAGAGAAGTCCTTTGTCAACCTTCCCTTTCTACCGTGGGAGTAACAGAATTACAACGATAGGCTGCGAGGAGTAACAGTGAATTACTGGACCGTATAATTCGAGAGGGTTGTGTCGTAATATCACGTGATTTGGAACCACTACTTACCACATATATAAAATCCAGAGAGCAAGTCTCTGATTCAGAATATAATATCACATAATTCTTCCTTACTTCACGGCAATCTAGCCTGTCCCGGCCTCACATATTCATTCCACCGTTCTCAAAATCTTCCTCGATCTCAATACCCTTTTGGTTTTTACCGTAGAATCTCTTCCGCTATTACTTACGATATCACAGTGGTGACAATGAAGAATACTGTAGTCTTTCTGGATGTGATGACATGTAGTCTGGTAGAAAGTTCATCGACATTTCGGAGGAACATACTGCATCCATCTTCAAGGTCGAAGAGTAAGCGAAGCAAATTAACAGCAAGTCACTTCCGTTTCCTACCTCTTCCTAGGAGATTATGTGCTTGGCTTACTGTTCGACCAGAAGACTGAGACAGTAAGCTTCTCCGAAACGTCAATAAAATTATATAGAAATTTACGGTGTCACATCCGAGGGGATACTACTTTTCATTTGTTTTCGTATAGTTTTATTTCATAAATATATGGGAACCGTGGGCTCTTAACTCGGGATGTAAAGCGGCTTGGGCGTGAAGCTGACCACTCACCTCAAGGCAGTGGCGAGGTCAAATACCCTCACTCCCTCATACATCTTCATGGCTTAGTGTTTAGTTAATTAAGCACAGGGACAATTTTGCAATTGCCTTACGTTTTAAATTATACCTCTTGAGCGATAAGCCGTTTCTGAAGACAAAATTATGTTTTATTTCAACTTCGTGTACAGTGAACTGAGATGAAGTTGTATGAAATTCTACCGTCATCTTCAAGCGAAAACTCTTCCACTAAATAGCACCTGTATACTCTTCAAACCAACTCCAAAGTGTAGAGCCATTCTTGAGATGATGATTGCCGCTATGCTAAGTTCATTTTCTTGTTCACAAGAGCTCGCCTTCGGACCGTACCCTCAGACTCTGTTTCTTCAAGACTGGATGTGGGGATATGAAGGGACTGTCATAAATTGAAATCTGAGTCAGGAGGAAATTAAGAGGAGACTGAACTCGGGTAGTGCTTGCTACCATTGAGTCCAGAAAATTTTCTCTCCTCGTCTGCTGTCTAAAAACATAAAAATTAGAATATGCAAAACTATAATTTTGCCTCTGGTTCTGTATGGGTGTGAAACTTGCTGTCTGACAATAAGGGAGGAATATAGACTGAGGGTGTTTGAGAAGAGGGTGTTGAGGAGAATATTTGGACCGAAGAGAGGTGAAGTGACAGGAGGTTGGAGAGAACTGCATAATGAGGAGCTTCATAACTTGTACTCTTCTCCAAGTATAATTAGAATGATCAAGTCAAGGAGGATGAGGTGGGCAGGTCATGTAGCATGAATGGGGGAGACGAGGAATGCATGTAGGGTGTTGGTGAGAAAGCCAGAAGGAAAGAGGCAGCTAGGAAGACAAAGATGTAGGTGGCTGGTCAATATTAAAATGGGTCTTAGAGGGATAGGATGGGATGATATGGACTAGATCGATCTGGCTCAGGATATTGAACCTTCGGGTTCCATAAAATGCTGAGTTCTTGAGTAGCTGCACAGTGGGCTCAGCTCCGTGAGTGAGTGAGTGAGTGAGTGAGTGAATGATGTATGAAGTAAATTCGTTGGGCCATGAGGAATTTCTGAAGATCAGGCTATCACAAATGTAAGTTTCTCGGCGTTGTTTGTGCCATAGCTTCATTCGTCACCGAGTTCTTCTTATCTTTCCCTCATTGTCTTAATTTTTTCGGTTGATACATCATTATTAAGAATCTTAATGATCAGATGTTTATCTTTCTCGCCTTGATTAATGATAATTCTCTTAGATTGCTGCAATGGTATTATATTTTCACTGCTCTAGTAATTTAGAATATTTTTTTCTCTGTGCTAGTTTATTCCAAGAAGAAGTTAAGAATAACTTTTGGGTTCAGCTCTCTATCGGCACACTGTGTCACTATAATCAGACGCAGCACATTTCTATTTGTGTATAGAAATATATGTAATGGGGAACAAAATTTACGATTCCGCCAGCACAACAATTTTCATTTATTTAGTTCCCTTAAAAATATTCTTATGTTCACCGCAGTATCAAAAAATAACTGATAAAAATGTGGAAAATAATTTGAAGCGATAACGCTCCTCATTTGTCTTCGGGGGGCTCTCGATTCGAATCTCTGCCGGGGCACTCATTATCCTGCTTCAATTCTTGTAATCTTCCTTACTCCCTCCAGGTAAGCGGACGGTTAGTACCATGGATTGTCTTTCCAGTTCATTATTCGTCAACACTGAGGTATTCGACACCGCAGAGTCAGTGTTGCTAACAAATTACAAATAAATAAATAACCAATAGGGGCCTGTATTATTAAATGTGGGCCTATGAATGTACAAATCAGCTCTGGCTGGATTGCATGTCGTATTTCACTCATCACAGAGTAGCCAATATAATCTGGCTACTCGTGACGACACTGCGTCATGTCCTTGTCTAGCACAAACGTGTGGGACATTTCACAGCACGTGTTGGACGATTTGCCAGGCGTATGACTCTGCAGTAATCCATCCGAAGACAGCTGTTCAAAACCCGACTGGAGATCGGTTATCCTGACAGATTTATATCGCTGTTTCCTTCAGTTCTTACACGAAAATGAAGATCATTATTTTAATAGAGACCATTGCTGGCTCCTTACACGTATTTACAAATTAATCATTTCTCCATATAAGCTCACTATAATACAGAATCCTTCTGTCCTGCATGTCTGGTAATTTGCTAGACTATATATGGTAACGGTTTAAATTTACATGACAGTAGTTCTCTGTCTGCTTCTTGTAGTGTCAGCCTAGTGATGATAATTGAGGAGTTATTTCTAGGAAATAGCGGCTCCGGTCTAGAAACCCGAAATTAACGGCCGTGGGAATCCGTTGCGCTTACCGCGCGACACCCTCTATCCGCTAAAGTTAGCGCTAATTTCGCGAAAAGCGGCGATAGCTTACGAACTAAAGGCACGGAGTTTGTTTTTTGTATTTCTTGTAGTGTACTAACATTTGCATATCAATTAAGTCGTTAACGCGTTTGTTATTGTTGGATATGATATCACAGCATTCACCATGTAAAGTTGTATCTTCTGGTGTATGACGCCGTGTAGTCTGATATAAACGCTGCTCACTGGTTGTTTCATGCTATTTTCTTGAATTGCTTACTCTTCGACAATTAATATGACGTCAATACCTCCCTTTGAAAAGTCGATGAACTACTACCGGATTATACGGCGTCATATCGAGAAGATAATATTATTCTGCCAACTTTCTAACTCCGAATACTCGACTCAATTCAATTCCTCTGCTCCCAAGCTCATATCCCAGAAAGCTGGAGCTTCGAAACTCAATTAACTCAAACGATCATCTTTTTCCTTTTTACAACCACTTGGTACGGACCACGCAGAAAATACAGCCTATATATTGTCGAGAAGACGTGTTTACTTAGCAATGGAAGTTATTCCATTGTTGCTTGCGTATTCGTTGCCACAGGAATATGTTTACCGAGCAGTTTCCTGTCAATGGACGTCTCTTCTGATTTCACTACTCTGGCTTTCGGGCGTTGTGTCACAGTAACTTAACTTACCAGTAGCTTCTAACATTAGGGAACTACATCTGGACGTATGGGTCAACATGGGTCAGGAAAACTCTATTCTGAATCGTTACGAATTCCTTCAATACATTAAATGTGAACTTATTTTATTAATTAAATACGTGTTTATTTATTTATTTATTTTGTTATTAATGTAATTACTTGTGGTCTACTTAACCAAATTATCGGACACAATTTTATGTTCTTAAATGAAATGACGTCAGTGTTATTCTGCCTTCCTCACGGCCAGTAAATAAGAAGCACAACAGCTGCGTGGTTTCTAATGACGTAACATACTCATACATACAAACTTACATGAAAATCTTCAATTGATCCAGGTGATTAAGGGACACCGAACTTCCCGCTAGAGGAGCACTATCCCTACTTTGTATTCTGGAGGTCCGTGATTCAAAACTCTGAACAGATTCCGACTATAACTGATCGAGACTTTTGTGTTTCTCCCAACTACATCCTAGCAACTTCCAAGAAAGTACCTGGAATATGCCATGGCCAGTTTCTCAGATTCCTTTTAGTTCAATGTTCACCAATTATCCAACTGTCTGACAAGCCCCAAATATTGAGAGCGTCTCAAAATAAACCACATAAAACTGTTTTGGTACTTTTTATTCGAATAATTATCTCTTCCAGATTTATTTACCTTCTGACTCTTCCGCGAGGGGCACGCTGTAGCGTAGTTGGTTGAAGCACTCTACTACAATCCGGAAGGTTGCGAGTTCTATTCCCGATGAAGTTATTGGATTTTATCAATTGACCTAATCCTTCCAGCCGCATTAGGGCTCTGGGGTCGACTCAGCTTCTAACGAAAATGAGTACCAGGAATCTTCCTGGGGTAAAGTGAGTCCGGGGTGTAAGGCTGACTTCACAGTTATCTCTGGGTAGATTTTCTAGAAAAATGTGGAAGCCTCATCGTCTCACAATACTATGGTCCTCCACTGTCTGTTACAGGGATAGCGTTGCCTTCTTACGTTTACTGAATTCTCTGCTGAATATAGCGAGCATGCAGACAGGAAATCTGTCAGTATAGTATCTACTCTTCCAGCCACAGGTTTCTGGTTAGAAAATTAAGATCAAAGGAAGGATAAAATGTATTTAGACACGGTTAATAACGAAGTAAAACTTCTGTTATCTTTAGATTGCTCAATGCGGTTACAGCGAAACAAATTTTTAAGGAACTCTATGCAGTACCAGAACATAAGCATTTACTGCAACGAATCTCTCTTTGTCTCTCCAACTTCTTGGAAAACACTGTATACAAAAGATTCTGATACGTATATTGTCCAGACTATGCTTACTACAAGAAAAGTAGATGGACACAAATTCACATGACATTTAATATTAAAAACAGTTAAATTAGACACAATGCAAAGAACTTGCCTTATATTTCGTATGTAAATTTTGTTGCAATATTTTTGTGCATTACCCCAAATTATGAACTTAAATTTGGGGTCTAAGAACACAGTGATTAGCTTCGAGCTGTAATGGCTTTACCTTCCATGGAAGCTATGCAGAGCCTGGAGGTGGTCTAGACATATCATTACTTCCGCAAAAAGAACCCTATTCAGTAACATTGTTGACTGAACAGCACAATTATCCAGGGCTTCTGTGAAGTCCCCATTCAATTTATTGAAACAAGAGTAAATTTTAGTTTCTTAGACGATTTTTTATTTAAAAAAAAATAGAAATACACTTATAAATTAGCATGTTGTCTGTGTGTCTGCGTAACATTCCATCATCAATTTTTGAATGCCTAAACAAATCTTTATGAAACTGGGTATGTACATTATGGCACCTGAGCCCATCTCAATGGCGTATTTCATAAATTTCTTCGATCATTCTGTGTCTGGTTGTTTATCCCCGTATCGTTGCTAGGCAACGGCTCGGTATAAATCTTACCACTGCAACGAATACACACATAACAATAGAATAACTTTTGTACGTACCGTTTTCAATGAAGTCTGTGTCCTATCAAAGGAAAATGTCAATTAGTTCTTCACAGAAATTCTTGTTGTAGAAAAGGCTACACTTGATAGTGCATATACATTACCATTATTTCTTCTGGAATGTCATGCCGTGTAGTTGTAGAGAAGAAACGAGTCGACCAGAAAAAGCCAAGCGTCTACCTCATGCTCTTTTATTGCTTAGGCTATTCTTCTACCCTGAAGATAGAGGCAGTACGTTCATCCGAAACGTTAGTGGATTTCTAGCACACAACATGGCCTTACGTCCCAGAAGACACTACCTTTAAATCTACCTCTTTTAAAGCCTTAAGTACACGTACGAGCACGTACATAGGTTGCAAATATTCTATAGGTTCCCTCGATTTAAAAAAAAACGTAGATGCATCAAGAATGTTGACGGAAAATGGAAATGTTTAATTAACTTTATAAAACACACCTGATTCAGCATTAAAGAACTGTACATTCTGTCCACACAATATATGTACGTATTCTCTATGGTTCCCTAAACAACATTACTGGAAGGTCTTTATAACTGAAATGCATTGTGTTTTCTGTGAATGAGAAAGTGCATTTTTTTAAATGTCATTAGGTTAATTTCTGGGTTATTATGCATTGCTTCTGATAGGAGTGGATTGTTAATAAGGAAATGATATAGCGTAGCATGTGATCCATATACTGTATCATGTGACGGCTAAATATATGTGCAGAAAAAATGAAATAATGTTAAAATAAAACTAATGGGTTTGAATATCGATAAATCGTCTATCTCATGTTGTGGAGGTGTTTGTATCTTAACTGAGATTTCATGTTGGCTGTATGAAACCCTTCATACCTTAGTTGTCGGTGAAGTTAGTGCCAACTTTAGCGGATAGAGAGTGTCGCGTGGTCAGCGCAATGGATCCCCACGGTCGTTAATGTCGGTTTTCTAGACCGGAGCCGCTATTTCCTAGAAATAGCTCCTTAATTATCCTCACGAGGCTGAGTGGACCCCGTTCCAGACCCACTACTTCTCAGAAAATCTGGTAGTGCCCATAAACGAACCCGGGACCTCGGGATCTGTAGCCAGGAACTCTGACCACTAGACCACAGAAGAGATCAAGATCACCACTCACTATACAAAATTTGATCCACTAATTTGGTTGTTATGACTGTAAGATGTTAATATATAGAACATAAATGAGGCAGACGGCATTCACCAATTTTAAATTTGTAGATTTAATTACTCTACATAATAATACGTGCGTAAGTGGGTGGACAACATTAGAATGGATCTTAGAGAGACAGGACGGGATGGTATGGATTGGATAGATATTACTCAGGATAGGGACCGCTGGAGGCTCTTGTGAACACTATAATAAACCTTCGGGTTCCATAAAATGCTGGGAAATTCTTGAGTAGCTGCAGAATTGGCGGCTCCTCAAGAAGGGCTCAGCTCCATGAGTAAGTGACATAATAATACGTGTCAGAATGATGAGCGGCACGCCATGCTTGGAAAGAGACATTCACCAACAAATTCTATGGACAGAACTATTCACTAGCAACATTAATGTGCTGAGAACCACAGACAACTTAATATATCACCGGAATAATATTTATAAAATTATTTATTGTAGTCATAACGAAACTGACACATGTCTTGTATCCACTATCATATATTAACTTGACCTTGACTTGTACAACTCTCTAGAAAACAATTACTAAACTTCGAGTCACGCTTTAATTTTAATTTACAACATGTTATTAATAATTAGGCTGAAGAAAGGGTTACTCATTTTTTTAATCATAATAATTTATGCTTAGTCAGAACAATTACTTAGCTGGACCTTGTATGAAATAATATTTTTTTCTCTAAAAAAGAACGGTTATTTATAATGAAACTACATCCGATCGAGACATTGTTTTCATACTGTCACGTGTATAAGTGGCCATAGACGGCGTTTGAATTGATAACTGTGTTTATTGAACACCTACAGATCTTAACTACAGGTAACTCTAGCACTATCGCTAATTAACACACTCTGTAGTTCACTACAGAACGCTCTAAGACTTCGGAGTGTGCTACATCTTCACCGGCTGTCGCCTGGTAACGGCTTCCAACCCCAGAGCTTCCCCAGCTGCCGTGTTCACTTCCTTACTGACGGGTAACTGTCTCAAAACTTAAATAAACCCTAGCTTTGTTCTCCTTAGAACACCTCGGAAAGGACCGCACAGAAAACATCGCTCCCAAGTTATACTGTTGCATCACGCAGCTATCTTATGGACCGAGTAAAGAACACAGCTCTCCAGTTACTCCATTGCTACGAGTTATGAATCTCTTGTGGCCACTACCTAACAACGGCTGTTGTACAGCTGCCTATTTCAGGTCGTTGCTTAGCAACGGGTCTGAATGCCACGATATATAAATAGAATTTTCTCAGGTGAAACCGAAAAAATCTGACGAATGCTTAATCCAAGTAATCGATCAAACATTTAATAAACTACTGTAGAGTACTACAGACTACTATAGACTTATACAGACTGAACCAGGGTACGCCTCCTGTATCCTAACTCTTGTACAATTCTGACCGCTCTTCCGTGAGCTGTTGTCTCTTTACAGGCCTGTTCCTTGCATATAGACCTACCGCTGACGAATCCCTCCACACAATTTCTGAACTCAAAAGTTTGAGTTAATCCAGAATATATATATATCATAATACGCCATAGACGAATTTTATTGGACACTTCCGTCTCAAAGACTCTTCTTCCATCGTCTTCTCGGTCGTCCAACATTTCTTCTTCCGTCTGGCTGGTAATTCTTAATTTCTTGGGTTATTCTTGAAGACTCTGCTCTTAAGATGTGATGATAAGACTTACTTTTTAGCTTTGGAGTATTCCCTCTAAAGCATATATCTGTAATATATTGTGTAGTATCGTACTGTGTACATGGCGTGTGTACGCCTTAAAACGCATTTCCTCTGTCTCGATCTTCCTCCTTTCAGAGGAGGAGCCTTCACTTCCATACATAAGCAGAAGAGGAGTTGTTACCGTATGAAATGGCCGCGCCATAGCTCAAGCGGTTAGTCGCTGGCTTCCCACAGCGGCGGCCCGGGTTCAATCCCGGGTCAGCTCAAGTGGGATTTCTGGTGGACAAAGTGGCACTGGGGCAGGTTTTGTCCGAGTACTTCGGTTTCCCCTGCCAATCTTCATTCCACCAATTGCTTCACAATCACCCTCACCTATATCTGGGGCTGGTAAAATAGGCCAGAAGTGACCGCAGTACAAGGGACTTAGTCCCACCCTACTAGCAATAAAAATACCTTATAAAATTCAATTCTTATATCCTTTCTAGTTTTATTTTTAGCCTTATATATGTATATATATATACAAAGAGAAATTGAGGGAGAGACATATACACATAAGTATGGAACTGTCTCCATTTCCCTCTCTAAATTCATGCAACGGGGCTTAGCCACAGGGGTAGGGTTCTTACATCTCTTTCAATGTCTATTAAAAATGATTTACGAGAACATGAAACAACATTTATTGTTTTGAGTTTGAGTAATATATAGAGAGAAACAGGTCGAATGACTGTGGACTCAGTTACAGCAGCTTTATCTTTCCCATCAGACGTTGAAATAATCATAGTTTACGACTGCAGTTCAACTAGACAATGTTATAGCTCTTAAAAAAATTAACATGAGAAAGAAGTTGGGTTAAAGTGAAAGTGAAAGTTGTACGGCCTCCATGCTACAATGCTGAAAGCGAATGAAAGGAATTTTAGTCCGTCCCCCGAAAGTACACACAACCATCAGTGATTTCCAGGCTGTGTGCTTCTATTCTTTATTAGTTATTACAAATCCTGGATTTGATGCAGCTGATCTTTTAGTTCGATATTCCTGAGCCCATTTCTTCTCTTGTTTCATATTACATTTCAGTTCCTTACTTGTAACGTTCTAAAGTTTATTCCAGAATTTGAAAAGGAAATTTATTACTATAAAGTGTACTAAATTCAATGATTCAGTGATGACGAAAATCATGATCATAATGATGATACTGATAATAGTTACGAACACGCTATATTACTTACTCATGGAGATGAGCCCTTCTGGAGCCGCCAATTCTGCAGCTACTCAAGAATTTAACAGCATTTTATGGAACCCGAAGGTTCATTGCCGTTTTCACAAGAGCCCTCCACTGGTCCCTATCCTAAGCCAGATCTATCAAATCCATACCATACCATTCTATCTCCAAGATCCATTTCAATATTGTCCACCCACCTACGCCTTGGTCTTACCTGTTGTCTCTTTCCTTCTGGCTTTCCCACCAATACCCTATACGCATTCCTCGCCTCCCCCATTCATGCTACATGACCTGCCCACCTCATCCTCCTTGGCTTGATCATTCTAATTATACTTGGAGAAGAGTACAAGTTATGAAGCTCCTTATTATGCAGTTTTCTCCAACCTCCTGTCGCTTCATCTCTCTTCGGTCCAAATATTCTCCTCAACACTCTGTTCTCAAACACCATCAGTCTGTGTTCCTCCCTTAATGTCAGACACCAAGTTTCACACCCATACAGAACCACAGGCAGAATTACAGTTTTGTATTTTTTAATTTTTATATTTTTGGACAATATACGAGAAGACAAAAGGTTCTGGACTGAATTGTGAAAGACAGTGAGGGATGAAAAAGACTTATGGTGTTTCTTTACAGTGTTGAAACAACGGCAGTGTTATAATTATTTGAAGTTACGACCTGTAAGCGATCAATAAATCCAATATCCAATCCAAAACGCCGTCGAGAGTCACTCATACTATGTGACACTATGAAGAGATATGATAACTTGTAGGGATAGCTCCACACATTCATTATCTCAGTACTGTGTGGGTGCGAGAGACCAGATTCTCATTCCAGCAGTATAAGTTCCTCAGACAGATCATCGGGTACCTGCTGGGTAAAGGCTTCTTTGGTCTGAACTCTTAACAAATGCACAGAAACTGGACCAAGGACGACCTACAGAAAGAAGGGACTGTGAAATGACTACAAGGTAGATGAAGACCGCTGTCTCCAAGCCTTGCAGAAGATTGCTGATGTTTCTGTGAAATGTACTGCCCTCGTTTTCAGGGTAAACAATAAACCAGGTACAATCAAAGCTTGTTTGCTTGACATATACTTCGACACTGAAAATGGAGGCAGTTTATTCTCCGAAACATCGGTAAACTTCTGCTAAACTGCCCATAAGACATAGCCACCGCTATGAAAACCTAAAATGTAAGCAGACAAATATTCAGTGTACTGACAGGTCATTGAACTGACGTTTTGAGCGCCATCTGGTCTGAAACCTGATAATATTTAATTAAAATCAATTAATATTTAACGGGATGCCCTGTGAAATTAGTCACATAATTTTGAAATAAAGCCGTAGAATTAAGCTTGTTGTGACATTAGCAAAAGAAATAAAACAGCAGCTTCTGTAAACGTCTGTACTTGTCCGGGTGGTTCCACTCCTGCCTCGTTAATTTCAGATTCCTCTTCCAGTTTCAAAAACAGGAATTCACTGGATGTCGTTTTTCTTCTTCTTTCTTTTCGACCGTTTGTCATTCCCTTAGGTTTGTCCTTCTACTCTCTTTTTAATCTTTACGAATCGCATTACGGAATCCATTAGGTGCTACATAAAGCAATGCCCCAGGACAAGTGACAATGAACCAACATCTCCCTTCCGGAAGAGACCACTGAACCCTGCAAAATATTAACCTGTTATGCTCTTGGAATCTGACAGTTGGTAATTTTGTATACTGTAATTCCTAGGATGACGATGTAGTGTTAGAAATGAAGAAAGCAAATAAATAAATTAATGAATTAATTAACATAGAAAGTTGAATAGTTCCGTCCAGTGTGACTGGGTAAGATTTTCATATTTCAATTATTTATTCCCTTACATGTTTCGGTCTTCAGAGACCATCATCAGAGGGACACATTTATATCAATACAGTTTTTTTTTTCATTGGCGCTAGAGCCCTCATTTGGGCCTAGGCCTACCTCCATGAACTACTCCGTTCACTTCGGTTTTTCTAGATCTTACACATACGGTAGGACTCCTTGGGCAGTGATCAGCTCGTCGCAAGGCCTCTACCTGTAGACAAACACAGAAAAACGCACACAAACATCCATGCCATGAGTGGGATTCGAACCCACTATCCCTGCTTCCAAGCGAGTGAAGATAGTGCATGACTTAGACCGCTCGGCTACCGTGACCGGCACATCAATACAGTTAGAAGCCACTATTACAGTACATGTTCTAAAAGTTAAAATGTATACATACAATATAAATAATATACAGTTGGCTGTAAAATCTAAAGTCTTTACAACTACAGCGGCTGTTCCTCTGAAGATGGCCTCTGAAGACCGAAACATGTAAGGGCATAAATAACTGAAGAAAGAAATATCTTCACCAGTCACACTAGACGAAACTGTTTAACTTTTTATGATACTGTTAGTGTGACGGACCAGAATGAAATAAATCTAATTAATTAATTAAAATTAACTACTCTATCTAATCTACTTAATCTATCTAATCTATATATACAAATCTATATCTATCTATCCATCCATCAACCCATCCATTCATTTATCTATCTATCGTTTGTTTAACGACAGGACAAATTACAGGACTACCAAAATCTAATGAATTGGAAATGATGTGGACGAAAGCATTCGTGGTTTCATCTTAGGAACTACTCCGGAATTTTCCTAGAGAGACTGAATCAAATTACGAGAGACCTCAGTTTGGATATTTGGTCTCTGGGCCGAGATTTTAAACCGGGACCTCCCGAATGTCTCCCCCTATCTCGTGTGTGGGCCTACTGGGAAATGAAAGGACAGACATTATTTCCTATAATTCATACAGATTTTGTAATTTTAACAATCACTTATGCTATTTACGTTTAGGAGATTAGCGTTATAATGTTGTACTTCTTACTCACCGTCTCACATGCAGACGTGCGTTAAAAACTTAAAGTTAAGAAAACGACAATTTTAAAATTCCAACCCAAAATTTGCATGTGAGACGGTAAATAAGAAGTGGAAGTAAGGGATATATTATATTACAGTGATTAGTAAGGAATAAGGAAAAATGTATTTATACCCATCTTTTAATTTGCCAACACGACTGAGGTTAACCTCAAAACATCACAGTAAAAGTAACTGACATTTGTGGAATTCCTTTATTTTGTAACTTCTACAAAATGTATTAAGTATCTTTGAATCGGTAGACAGTGGGGTAGAGCGGCGGAGGTCTATTCTGAGATAATCTTCCCGTCACTCATCAGGAATTAAACCAGTAACAATTTAGTTAGAACAGCCTCTTTCCGGTCGAAATGTTAACTTCAGAACTCCTCAGTAAGAATCAGACATTTTATTGCTCGGCAAGCAAGTTCGGTGCTGGAATTCGAATCAGGGGACATCTGAATACCAGTAAGATGCTCGGTTAGAAATGTTATTTATAAATTTATGCTGCAATGCAAACGGACTTCTGACGCCTTCTTGAAAAAAATGTTCTGACGTTGTTAAGTAAGGGCAAATGCCTGTCACGTACAACAGACGGCAATGACCGCTGGAACGTGTTATGAGGAACTCCTACATCATCTTTTAATGTAGTTAACACATCTTTCATAGCGTCTCATGTCATTTCAATTAAGTGAGACTTCTTTGCCTTTACGCGAAGAATCAGCAGCACAAAATGCAGTTAACTGTTAATTTGGCTTTAGAGGTAAACACAGAGTAACAGCGCAGCCTAAAGGCTATATTGCTTCCCACGTTTCGAGCACTGTGAACATGGGTTTCTTTTTCTATAATTTGCAGCCGTGTGTGGTTCGAGGCCCTGCAAAGCATCTATCCGGATACATGTAAATAGTATTTCGAAAGCCACAGACAGAAGGCTTTATACCTAATTTGTTTGTGGTTTCATGTAAGAAGAAGAAAAAGAGTAGAAAGCAATAATTTCTTTTATAAAAGCTATCCACGTAACAGGATAACAGGCCGTGGAGGTACACAGGTTTGTGAGACGTTGAGGCTCCCACATTTTCCTAGATAAGAGGCTCACAGATGGCGGTGACGTCACATTTACGCTCCGGCCGCTCTTTACCCCCAGTAAGATTCCTGGTACTCCTTTCTATTAGAGGCTGAGTCGACCCCAGGGTCATAATGAATCTGGAAATATTAGGTGCATAGAAAAAATCCAATGACCTCATCGGGAATCAAACCGAGACTTTCCGGCTGGTAGCACAGTGCCTCAACCAACTACGATACTGCGTGCCCAAATAATTTCTATTAAGTTAACTAATTCTTTCCATGTTGCAAGGATCTTCACGAAAATTTGAGTCATATTCCTAATAAAGTAAAAAAAAAAAANTGGAGGTCCATAGGGTTATGAGACATCGAAGCTTCTACATCTTCTAGACAATCGGCTCACAGATGGCGGTAAGGTTGTCAGCCTCACGGGCTGACCTCAGGAAGATCCTTAGTACTCATTTCTGTTAGAGGCTGAGTTGACCCCAGGGCCATAGTGCGGCTGAAAGAATTTATTTTCTGCCTCTTTTGAACCCAAATTAAACACCCGACATTGGACCGTATCAGTAATGAGCCGAATTTGGGACTCATTGAGCCCTACAAAGAGTTTACTGTCCGTTTTTATAAACCAGATGCATGAGGTCACTACATAGGCGTGGAATTATACTTCGTAGTGAAAATACGCGTATAGCTTATAACTTCTGCTTTTCTGTACATATAATTAAATTAATGAGCAGTACTGTATCAAATTTGACGTTACAATCTGTAAGAAATTTAGACGTTCTGTTCGGTAATTACTTTGAAAGAAATTCCACTTAAAAATAAGATAAATGAAATTATGATAAAAATTACAAATTTGAGGGCATTATAGAATTAGAATTGCGTGTAGGCGGTAAATATTTTAACCAAGTTCTTTCTCAATAGTCAAGAACAGTAATGACGCTAGTAAAGTGATTTGTCTATAAGTAAACACAGAGAAAACGAAGTATATGTTGCTGTCTCGTCGCCAGAATGCAGGACAAAATCATGACATAAAGACAGGAAACAGATGTTTTGAAAATGCGGTATAGTTCAGATATTTGGGAACAACGATAACAAATGAAAACCTCATCCAGGAGGAAACTAAGAGGAGATTGAACTCGGGTAATGCTTGCTACTATTGAGTGCAGAACCTTTTGTCTTCTCGTCTGCAGTCCAAAAACACAAAAATTAGAATACAAAAAACTGTAATTTTGCCTACGGTTCTGTATGGGTGTGAAACTTGGTCTCTGACATTAAGGGAGGAACATAGACTGAGGGTGTCTGAGAACAGAGTGTTGAGGAGAATATTTGGACTGAAGAGAGATGAAGTGACAGGAGGTTGGAGAAAAGTGCACAATGAGGAGCTTCATAACTTGTACTCTTCTCCAAGTATAATTAGAATGATCAAGTCAAGGAGGATGTGGTTGGCAGGTCATGCAGCACCAATGGGGGAGACGAGGAATGCGTATAGGATATTGGTGGGGAAGCCAGAAGGAAAGAGACCACAGGGAAGACCAGTGCGTAGGTGGGTGAACAATATTGAAATTGATCTTAGAGAGATTAGAATTCCAATAGATGTCACACGTTGTCAGATATATTCATTTTTGTAAAGATCGAAATTTTCAAGACTTGGCACTTACAGGGGTAATCTACATTCACATGTACATTCTGAATCTGACACAAACCTGTCCAGTATAACAATTCTCGTATCCGGATGCATTTTTTTTTCCTCATCCCAGTTCCACACCATCGAATGAGTTTAAACTTCTTCACTCTTTTTCAGTTAACAATTATTAAAAACAAAAAAAAAAACTTCGTGGCTTGAGTCAGTAAGCGAACTATACCGACCGCGCGACCGCAGCTTGTGGGCGACGTTANCTTTTGCGGATAGATGTCGCGTGGTCGGCGCAACGTACATCCACGACCGTTATCTCGGGTTTCTAGACCGGAGGCACTATTTCCTTGAAATATCTTCTCAGTTATCCTCACGAGACTGATTGGACCCCGTTCCAGACCCACTATTGCTCAGATAATCTGGTAGCGCCGGGAATCGAACCCGTGACCTCTGGATCTGTAGCCAGGAACTGTGACCACTAGACCACAGAGGCGGTCTAATAGATATTGAACCATTGTCTTATATTAAGGAAGAGCTCCGTACAGTTGCTTATTATTCTCACAGTACTGTACGGTATTTTAATTGACGGATTGTATTCGTCGATAATCTTGGCCCTCGCTGTCTCATTCCGCCTACTCATTGAGCGCCGAGATCCTTGAGGCGTGATTTCAAACTTGTTTTTGTATTCCGTGAAGGCAGACACCTTCCTATGAACTTATTCTTGTATACAAGGAGACCCCCTACCGACCCCTTCCATGCAGTTTAGAAAGAGGAGCTAACGGCTCGCGTAGGGAATGTGGCGCCAATGAATACTTGTCATTCTAGTTCCATATTTATTTCATACGAAATTTAGAATAATTTATACATTTTAAAAATAATTATATACTGCCACAGTGGCTACTGTTTTCGCATGTTCAGTCACTGGGATCGGACCCCACTTGAGTTATAAATGTCTGTCTGCCTTTATTTTGTTTGTTCTGTCCTTGGTAGGTAGAGGCCTCGCGACGAGCTGATCCATCGCCAAAGGATTCCTACAGACTGTCTGTAAGATTAACAGTTTCATAATTAATCCTGAACGGGAGCAAGGAACAGAGCCTAAGCCATCAAAGTAGATGAAGAACAATTTTAATTAGAACTGATGACAAATAGATTAATGGTACTCTGCTAATTTTAATTTAAATGTTTGATTTAAACAGTAGACATGAAGACAAAGAAACGCTCTACAAATTTTACGAGAAATACCACACAGATCTGTTTCTTACTGACGTATTTTCTTAAGCATGTAATAATCTCAGTTAAGGCGTTAAACAATCCGTAGATTAAAAAAGGTCAGATTTTCAAAATCTTTTAGTGATAAGTTTTTAACAATTGTCAGTATTTCATTACTATTCAATCAATATGTAACTTGCTACTTGCCCCTCGATTGACTTAGTTTTCGACACTGAAGATGGGTGCTGAATATTCCTCCTCCATCATGCTGCATGACATTGCATCCCATAAGAAAATACACTTAAGTTTCGTAATATTTTGAAGAACGGTTTCAAGATATAATTTGGGTAATATTCACTAATATTTTAGGGTGAATATATAGGGTGTTTCACGACTTTAGGGCATAACTGCAGGAGGTGATTTCCTAGATCTTTGTGACTAAAAAAGTTCATATAAACATGTGTCCGATTTTGGACGGTTACGGAGTTATGACCGTTTTAAACTCAGAAGAGAAGGTAACGATTACTGACAATAAACGGAACAAAATAATAAACCAGCATAATACGTGATACATTGAAAGTATGAATGTAAAGTTAACTTCGTGAAATTACCTTTAATTTGAATTGATTGGCGCTTAAAGCTGATTTTCGAAAATGCCACCGCCGGCCGCAACACAGGCTGCCGCTCGGTTGTGAACCGCG
>NW_019725428.1:2383530-2412424 GCF_002891405.2 Cryptotermes secundus
ACGAACTAAATTCATTTTCAGAAATAACTTCATTCATATATTTCAGTACTTATTCTGTTTATCATCCACCAATTCACGTATGACCAAGACTTTCTGATATTCACAAATTTTACTCGCCCGGGTTGTAACATAGTGCCTCAACCAACTATGCTACCTCGTACCCCTCCCTTATTATGGACTTACCTTAATTCCTTAATAAATAATTATTTTTATTCCTCATTAAGGTTAATTTACAGCACTTAAGGCCCCAAAATTCTCCGAGCATTTATAGCACAGCATACAGAAAACACACATTTAAATTCTATGTGGATATTTTAGTTGGAATTCAAAATCAAGATGTGATTACGGCTCAGTTATACTCAGGGAAAGAAAATCAATTCTAGCTGAGCCTCCACTTACTGCGCCCCGCCCCCCGAGCTTTTTCCCTTTACAAACTGTCACTTCCGTGCTTGACTCGGCATTTGCTTTCCGCTATGAATTCCATTCCATATCAGAAAACTGCACTGTGGATGACAGGTGTGCTGCAATCTACTGTCACATCAAAGGATTTTCTTTGGTATTTTGTATGAATGGAGACACACGGTAGCGTAGTTGGTACAAGCCGGAAAGTAGTGGGTTTGATACCCTATGAGATCATTGGATGTTTCAATTGACCTAATAATTCCAACTGTGAAGTAGGCTCTGGGGTCGACTCAGCCTCTAACAGAAATGAGCACCAGGAATCTTCTTGGGAGCAAAGGGCGGCCGGCGCTAAGCCTGAAAAGCTTACCGCCATCTGTAAGCCGGTTGTCTAGAAAATGTGGGAGCATCGACGTCTCACAAGCCAATGAGCCGCCACCGCCCGTTACAAAGAGAGTTTTACCTTTTCTTTTTGTATGTATGTGATGCTTTGCCTCTTCCATTAAGACAGACTGCGGGTGTGGAAAACAGGGCCCGGTAGATGGTATGAGACTGCAAGGACCGGAATGGCAGAGAGAGTAGAAAGTGATTTGAGGAGATCCATTATATACTTATTGGCTGGTTACTACGTTGTTTGCTATATATATGGTCACGATCTTAGATTGACTATAGAGAGGTTTTGGAATTTATGACTCAGTTTATTGCGCGCGTATACTTATTTCTACACTTCACAAATCATTATAAAACACACTTGGTCTTCTCAGTCTGTTATAATCTTTACTAACTGTTGCTTGTCAGCGCATTCCAACAATGGGTTTTCGAAGTATCCCAATCATGCCTCAGTTATCAGCTTCTCCTCAAGCGGTTAGTTGCTGGCTTCCCACCGCGGCGGCCCAGGTTCGATCCCAGGTCTGATCAAGTGGGATTTGTGGTGGACAAAATGACGCTGGGGCAGGTTTACTCCGAGTACTTCGGTTTCCCCTGTTAATCTTCATTCCATCAATTGCTCCACAATCACCTTCACCTATCATTTGGGGCTGGTACAATAGGCCAGAAGTGGGCGCAGTACAAGGGACTTAGTCCCACCTCACTAGCAATAATAAAAAAAATACACGCGCAGCAAAACCTTACAACAACAAAACTGCAACAAACCTCTAACTCATTCCTGACTTGTCTTACTTATAACATCTCGGCAAGGACTGCACAGAAAACACCGTTCCTCTGTTGCTGTTTATAAACAGCTGCCTAGTAACGGCCGTTGTATAGTTGCTTATTTCGCTGTCGTTGCCTTGCGACGGGCCTAGATACCACAATATGCATAGCTGTGTAGTTAGCTGGTTGCTTCTCTAGTTTTGTCGAAGGGTTATGGCCTGACATTATAAAGCGGAGGTGCACTGGTGAAACGTACTTCCAGAGAGCATTCTGGTGTACCTCACTCGGACGTGAAGGTATGGCTGACGCAATCCTAACAGTGCTGTGAGGGAAGGTGCTAAGGTATGTGGCAAGATTCCATATGCTAACGCAGGACTACTCAAGCTACTAAAAGCACCGGGGTCACGTATTTCGCTTTATAATATACAACAGACGGTTATAAGACGCCCATGTCCTTTTTTGTCAGTGCTAAGTACAAAAGATACAACCCATTTTTGTATTCTCACATAAGAGTATATCTCTGTAATTATTATACGTTGACGTGTCAATATAAGCCAATACAATGAAAAGGTGTGATAGAAAATATTACACATTCTTTCAGATTCTATCAGAATTTTCAACCATCATTAATCTTGATGTTAATTTCTTACATACATAAAACCACCCTTATTATTGAAGCAACAGTGACGGATTAGGCTTCGTGGTCTGTTTCATTCAGAATTAATCATGAAATTATTAAATTTGCAGGCAGTCGGTAGGACTCCTTGGACGGGAGATCAGCCCATCGCAAGGCCGCTACCTACACACAAAATAAACGTATTCAACACTCATGCCTCGAGTGGGATTAGAACCCTCAATCCCAGTGTTCGAGCGGGCGAAACCATTTCATGACTCTGACCGCGGGCCACTGGGATCGTCTGCTATAATACGTTAAGGGGATATACTTACCGTATTTACGCATGTATAGGCCGCGTGCGTGTATAGGCCGCAGCACAATTTTCAGACAGAAATTATAGAAAAAATAATTTTCTTGGAATATTATTTCAGGAGTAGAAATTATTCCGAAATTTGGCAACGTTTAATTTTTTTAAATGAAGTGTGATTTCGAATATTTCGAATATAAGCCGCACCCCAGTTTTCCTCTTGAATTTTTGGCAAAAAATGTGCGGCCTATACATGCGTAAATACGGTATTTGTGACGTGCTGACAGTAGTTCAGACTACATAGGGTCGAACTGTAGGATAATGCTTGGAAAGAAACGATCATTACCTAATCTGAGGTACTGGATCGGAATTTGCCTTGAAGAAAACCACGAGAAAACTCACATTCAAAATTGTCCCTGTCCCAGCAGAGATTCGAACTGGTAACTACCGAATACATGTCAGAAACTTTACCACTTGAACTAAGTTGCTCGTTAAGCAATAGGCGATATTACATTTCTTCTGCTTCAGTTGTTTAACTTTTCCAGAATGCAAACTGCCATTCGCAGGGTAATAAGAGTGTGCTTTATTTTATTACATCATCAACTTGAACCCTTTATGGGGTGTGTATTCGCATTTGGCTGTTTCAGTTCAATATAATCTTCAATATATATTCATAGATCCGTCCGCGAATATGAAGCCTTGTATTGGATTTTTAACAGAATTCAAGTTACCAATGAACATGTGAATATGAAGGAAGCAATATTTTATTAGCGTCATCAAATTTAACCTTGCCACATGGTCTGCTCGACATTTGACTTTTCAGTTGTGTGTAATCTTCAATGTATATTCATATGATGTTAATATAAAAATCTCTTAAATTTTTACCCAATGCTGATAATTGTCTAGACTTGTAGATTTTACCTACTAAAACCCTGTACAATTATGAAAACCTAATTCTGACTTCACCATCCAGCAGAGGGGAATTTGAATTTTGTCTACCCATCTCATATGTTCTTTTAGTACGTATATCACCATGGAACCTGGATAGTTCAGTCGGTATAGCGAATAAAATACTAGCTGTAGGACCAAGGAATCGGAGTTCGTTTCGAGGCAGAGGCGTTCTCTTCTGGAGCCCACGGTCTCCTATGCAATTAGTAGAGGGATAGATGAGACATCCGGGGCGTGAATGTGACACCTTCCATCCCTCTAGTGCCAGTCGACTTAGAAGTAAGGCTCTGGATTTGAATTCTAGAGTAGATGGGTTCAAACCTCGGATTACCGACTATTCTAAGGTTTTCGTGATTGTACCTTGTTAGGACCAGAGAGCTTCCTTTCAAATCCCTTCTAATTCATCATTTACCAGACATCCTACCATTCGATCGTATATATTCTGGATGCTAAAATCGTCGTTAAATAACCCACAACCCAGTCCTTCATCCGATAAGGAGGTTAAGATTGCGTGGAGCTAAACATCCAGCTGGCCGGTCACGGTAGTCGAGCGGTCTAAGGCATGCACTGTCTTCGCTCGCTCTGAAGCCGGGATCGTGGGTGCGAATCCCACTCAGGGCCTGGATGTTTGTGTGCGTTTTTATGTGTTTGTGTACAGGTAGAGGCCTTGCGACGAGCTGATCACCCGCCCAAGGAGTCCTACCGTATGTCTAAGATCTAGTGAAACCGAAGTGAGCGGAGAGTTTCATGGAGGTAGGCCTAGGCCCAAATGAGGGCTGTAGCGCCAATGGGAAAAAAATTGTGTACAGTGTTATACATTTACCTGCAGATAATAAAACTGTGAGGGTTGCGTCCCTAAGTGTCCAAGGGAACGTGTGGCGACTAAAGGAACAGTGGAACCGATAACCTCTACGACCCATGTAAACTGTTCCTAAGGAAGCCAGTGACTTGCACTGTGGCACTGGTCTCAAGTAGTCACTGACAGGAATATATGAACTGCTTGTGTTTTAGTCTTGGCCTTTCTCAGCAGTCTGTGCGCTAGATTTTGTCGAGTCCATTAACTCCTCCTCCTCTTCCTCCTCCTCCTACATTTCGTATTATGCCTTCTGGCCGGTTCCTCATCACAATTAATCTGTAACGCGGATCTACAGACAGTCGGTAGGACTCCTTGGATGGGTGATCAGCCCGTCTCTAGGCTACTACCTATACAGGACAACACAAATACAGAATAAAGGCGAACAGACATCGATGCCTAGAATAGGAATCGAACCCACTATTCCAGTGTTTGAGCGAAGATATTTCATGCCTTAGACCGCACGGTCAGTGTAAAAACAAGTCAATTAACTGTGATACAGATTGTAGTACTGTACGGTTATAACAGGATGTTAGTTACAGTGCGTCACCCTTCCTTCCTCCCATAATGCAGCTGCAATCATGGGCGAATATTGAATTATTAGTCTGGGTTATATACTGAGTTGGCATTGCTGCCTGCTTAATGCTGGTTTCTTGCTTCGTTTATCTTTAGACGCTGAAGATGGTGGAGATATGTTCTTCCGAAACGTCTCTTGGCTTTCACCGGAGTACGCGGCGTTATATCACTGAAGACAGACTTCCTTGTGATATAAACAGCTCACATGTTTAGACCCGGTCGTTCTCAACGGAATCCGCAGTGCAACTGGTTGAGTCATTTAAGCAAGATTACAACGGGATTTTAGCTGCAGTGCTTCTGCTTCTCTTTCTGCCAAAACGTAAATGCAACCACTGTCCCGCTACTTCTTGCCATGCCTCTCACTTCTCTTTGTGCCCAACATAGAGGCCAGCCTAAGAACACGGTATGCACTTTAAATGACGAGACAGCAAGTTATATCGCGACCTGAGGAAGCAATCAGATACTGTCAGCTTGCATGGCTCACACAAACTGCTCAAAGGATATCAGTGTCCGGTGTGCAACTAAAGGCATGGTGCAGAATCGTTCTTGAGACGCTGATAATCGCTTAGCTAGTCAAGATATTTCCCGTCATGTGTTGACTCCAATGATTCATTTCCGTACGCAAGAATAGCTCACCACTTGACAATAGCATAAGCCAGATGAATCTACGCCACGGCGAAACACTCTTCATCTTTATGTTCTATTTTAATATCGTGACGGAATAATGAATTGCTAGACAACGGCTTGGTAAACATTGCCTAAAAGCCGGAATGGCAGCAGAAGCGGAAGTTAATTTTCTAGGCAACGGCACGCAAACACCTGTTTCCATGGCAACAAATATTAATAAAGATATTAACAGAATGACAGAGGACAATTAACTATTCGACATAGTGACTTATATTCGTGCCGCGTGGGAGTTATAAAAGGGAGTTCATTCGTGAATTCAGAGATCAAAGTATAAGAGACATATACTTGGCGACGGACAAGCATACGACCGTTCAAGTGACTAGACTGCCGTTGTAGCGGAAGCTACTAGAAATAGGGCAAAATCTGCTGTACTGAGCCTGGAATGAGAGAGGTCCTGTATATATTTTATGCACATTTATTAATATGTTTAATATGTAAAATGTAGATGTCCTTTACGTTATGACAAATCACTTACTACTGCAGACAATGACCCTGACAAAAGACAGACCCGTCCTCTCGTCAAAGAGACGAAAACAAGACCGAAACTGTCAAACAGTAATAAATATCTGGTCATGAGCCCCACATGGGGCTTCACACCAAGATTTACTGACTGACCGTCAGTAGCAATGTGACTTCAAATTTGACTTGAATTCAGAGATCAGTCGGAGATCCTTGAGAGATTCGTCAGACAGACGTCATTCGTAAGGGAATTTAAGGTGTCAAGGGGAATTCTTCGTTCGCCATTCGTCCCAGTGGAAGAGAAGACGCTGGTGGTCCAGTAAGGAATGGAGAAAATTGTAGACAGTCATTGATTTCGAGATGTCATAATTAACTGTAATTGTAAAGAAGTGCCAATAGATCCAATCATCCAATCCAGAACCCAATATTATTAGTCACGCTAACCCCGATACGTGACAATATGACCTTTCCACTCAGGGTGATGTCTCTCAAATGAGCTAATCACTTCATACTTCAGCATAAAACGCTCTATTCATTTGTCTTCTCTTTGATACATGTCACGTGCCCCCTCCAGTTCGTCCTCTTTCATTTGATCATAGTAGATATAAATTATGAAGCTGCTCATTATACAGTTTTCCGGCCTCCTGTTACTCTCCGTCTCTCAGAGCTACACACACACACACACACTTCCTCTCTCTCTCTCGCACACAGATATACAACATAAAAAAGAAAGAAGACATTTCATTTCATTTATATCATAAATTTTGGATGTTTATACAAAATGCAAAATCGAGCAATAAACGACACAGATGTGCATTAAAATGTTTTATAATTCAGTTGGTACAATTCTAACTGATATTGAAGTCGCATATGGTGCAGTAAATGTATTCCATTGATGTCTGACATCTGGATGGCCTTGGGCCTTGACGATATGAATCCAAATTACATTGAATGTTTAAATTAAACATAAACAGCTGTAACAGCTAGGTTCTAGGGCGTTGTCAATTTGCAGACTGGGCGTAGCCAAGCAACGAGTTTATGCGATGACAAACCAGAGAGCAATGCTCCGTTGAGGGGCGGGGGGGCTCAGGGGAGAAACAAATCCTGGGTAAGCATAATGTTGAAAGTACATACAGCTCAAGTTCACACTCTCTGGTCAAGTGTGGCATTGATTATATGGATTATGTATTGATGTTAGCATTGAAGGAAATGGATTCAGATTTATACTGCCTTGAAATTGTCTTTCCTTCTGCTTCTCCGCAAATTTGTTCTCCGAAACCAGTACATCAAAACGTGTACTAGTGTGTATATACTAATGTTATCGGGCAAATTGAATTTGTGTTCTTGTCTGTCACATTTTGTTGTTATCTTGTTGTGTAAATCACTGCTATTTTCAGCATGTATTAGGGAAAATCTGTGGACAGATAAGGTGTGTTCAGTGTCGCATATTCGAGTAAAACTTTCAATATCTGCAACTTTAACAATATAGCTACAGTGTTAACCAAAAGATAAAAAATACATCCATTATGGTATATACGGGGGAGAGTCAGTAAATAGGCCATAAAGGGATATAAAACGTAAAACGTGATATTCGAACCTACGAAAAAACAAGTATTTCTCGACACATCCTCCATTAACATCGATACACTTATCCCATCGCTTTAGCAGCGCGTCGAAAACCGCAGCGTAGAAGTTTTTGAATGTTATCAGGTCCGCTTCAACCTATTCGTCATCAACGAAATATTTGCCACGTTTCTCGACCTAGCTGTAAACAGCTTTTCGAGACAAACACGTCCCACCTTAAATAGGAAATATTTCTTTACGAATATTCTTTCCATTGAGTCCTTTTGCTCACAAAACGCACAACATAACGCTGCATTTCTGTAGTATAATCCTCAAGCACGGTAGCCATTTTGACTGATAAAACCAGCCTCTGAACATGCGCATGCGCGTCTGTTACCTAGATTATCATGAACCTTGAACTGAATCTCTGTCGTAATACGGTATGCATAGTATATATAACTGATGTATTCAGTCGGTTTACATGGAAAAATTGGATAGCGCAGTCGGTATAGCAACTGGCTACGGGATGGACGGCCGAGGGGCCGGAGTTCGAGTCCCGGTAGGAATAAGAATTATCTCTTCTCCACGTAGTCCAGACACGTTTTCTGGGTCACGCCCAGCTTCATATCTAGTGGGTACCGGGAGGTCTTTCCTCGGAAGTAATGTAGTCGGAGCGTGAAACTGATCACTCACTAACTAGGGCCGAAGTCAAGAATACATGGCTCTACTTGTATACACCCATTCCACAATACGCCTTCATGGCTCACTGCTTAATTATTTAAGCACAGGAAATATACTTTTTCTACATGATAGAATAATTGCACCTAAAATCGGAGATGAAGATGACACACGCGTAGACACGTGTCGTCCTAGACAGCAAACTCCACCTGCTGGAAATAGTGATAATAAATAGTGCCAGGTGTTAGAGAGTGACCCTCGGAGGGGTTTTGGATTGAATATTGGATTTATTGACAACTTTACCATACGACTCGGAATTATAAGTAATTACAGCGCCATCGCTAATTTCTACACTTTACAAATCGCTAGAGCACACATTAAGTATTTTCCAGCCTGATGTGTTTTCACCAGTGGATCCCTAGTAACGGCTTCTAACAGTGGAGATTGTTCAGCTTCGGTGTTTTAAAATCTCAACTTGCTCGTTTGCCCCAATTGTCCCCCATTTTACACCTCGGCACACCCCGCGTAGAAAACGCCGTTCATTATCGTACTCCAACCGTTTCAGCGGGAACACATCTGCCCCCGAAGGAGTCACAAAACGACGGCTGCGTATACCCGATTATTAAGAGTCTGCTACCCAGCAACTGGGATTGTTTCGCGGCCGTTATCCAACAACGGGTCTACACGTTTCAATATTATCTGCTATGTTCCTGCTAGTCGAACATATCTGCTACTTTATACGCCACCGCAACTGAATTTTATCGGTTTCCCCGAACATAGCTTATGATGCACAAAAAAAAAGGCATATGAAGCAGAACAGATATGTTGACTATCTATAACTTTCATTTGAGCTATTTTTCAATGCGACGAATTTTTAACTAATCTATATAAATAAAAATGTAAATGTGCGTTTGTCCGTGTTCTTAAATCTCCGAAAGTGCTTCACCGATTGCTTTGAAATTTTGACACAACCTTGTTACAAATAAAAATCTTTTTTGACCGAGGAGAATATTCGAAACTGAGACGTACAAGATAGCAAGACGACGGAACAAATTACACGAGGCGCTCCATAACTTGTATTATTCACTATATATTACTAAGCTAATAAAACAGAAGGTGACAGAAACACACTACATAAGCTGAATAGGAAGCATGAACAATTCTTGAAGAAAGCAGTCTTCTGGGATTTGGTACCGTGTATATGTGGTGTTAACCGACGTTTCGGAGGAACGTATCGCCTCCATCTTCAGGGTAGAAGAAAAAATATAAGAAATCTGCAAGCGAAGAGACCGTGAGAACCGGTAAAAGCAGAAAAGCAGACAGTCTGCTTTTACCGGTTCTTACGGTCTCTTCGCTTGCAGATTTCTTATATTTTTTCTTCTACCCTGAAGATGGAGGCGATACGTTCCTCCGAAACGTCGGTTAACACCACATATACACGGTACCAAATCCCAGAAGACTGCTTTCTTCAAGAATTGTTCATGCTTCCTATTCAGCTTATGAAGTGTGTTTCTGTCACCTTCTGTTTTATTAGCTTAGTAATATATAGTGAATAATACAAGNACCCAATGCTAAAGCGGCAAAATCGGGTCCACACCCTTAAGACGGGTTTCTGTAGGATCCGTTTCAATACCGTGCATTAAGTCTTCGAAACTGAATCTCCGATATTTTGTTAGATACTAAACGAAACCATTTGGTTAAACCAACATTTATTTTGCGAAAACAACTGAAGTTGTTTAAAGCAATATTATTGTAAGGTAGGTAGGATATTTATAATATTTCCTAAGATAGGATTTTTTCTTATCGATTTACCACATAATCTGTTTCAATGTAAAGATATAATTTCATATTATTTCACACAAAAGCTAAAAGCTATCCCTGTAACAGGCCGGAAGGCCCATAGGGTTGTGAGACGACGAGGCTCCCACATTTTCTCTAGATAATCGGCTCACAGATGGCGGTGAGGTTGTGAGCCTTACGCTCCGGCCGCCCTTTCCCCCCAGGAAGATTCCTGGTACTCATTTCTGTTAGTTGCTGAGTCGACCCCAGGGCCATAGTGGGACTGGAAGAATTAAGTAAATTGAAAAAATTCCACCTCATCTGGACTCGAACCCGCGACCTTCCGGCTTGTAGCATAGTGCCTCAACCAATTACGCTACCAAGTGCCACCGTCATTTCAAACAAGATTCGAAAATTAGTTTCAGGATACACATAATCACAGATAAGCAAAAATGAATTAAATATCATAAAAGATAAAAAAAATTGCAGCATCATGAAAAATACGTTTTATTAAATTATAAAACTTGTTGTTATGCCGCAAATTTCGAAAAGGGAAATTTGAGACATTGCCTCAAATGTTGTGACCGTTGCAAAAGAGCTTTACTCAGTTAGGGCAAAGATGGCAACACACAGACTGTGGAACTCGGTCAAGAATGTCTTAGTCAGCAGAGGTGCGTAATCGCACATGCAGGAAGCTCGCTTCAATAGGCCATTGGGGAGAACGAAATTATCAAATACACAGGAATGAGACACAGCGGATTCGTCCGTGACAAAAGAGGTTAGCCAATGGAAGACCACCACCCTTAATGAGGGCAAAAGGAGGAGGTAGCTTTACTTTTAGGAAGCTGCTGCGTCAGCTGTCTTGGTGTATAAAGGTGGGCAAAGAAAGGCTCCGGGACTCTTTCGACACCCCTTTTTGCGACCAAATGTAATATTTAGAAAAGTGCCGAAGGCCCTTTTCGGCATGGGTGCAACAAGATTGTGGTTGGTGGTAGTCGCCTGCGTCTCTACCTCAAGTAAGTCAATTTGCTCATACTAGCCATGTTACTTAAACTTTATTGTTGTTTGTTAAATTGTTGAAGTGCAATCTCCAGTGTGCCCTGCGAGCATTATGATAGGATAGGGTCGCAACTACGCAAAGAGGGTAGGAATGAAGGAAAATGACAGTCCCAAGCCAGACTCCCTAGGTGGGAGATCAGAATGAAAGTGGGAACTAGTTAAAGGACCGATACTATGTAGACCCGGCAGAACGTCGGCATTCTTATACTGTATCTGTACATATATGTGTAAATAGACCAGTGTTATTAGGGTAGGATGTAACTCAGAGCTGTGATTTACTTCCGTCGTGGAGGTAAATCACAACTCAGAGTTGTGATTTACCTCCACGACGGAACCCTTCCCCGACCGATCCGGAGCTATCCTAGTCCAGACGAAGGCAGATCTGATCCCCCCAGGCAGTTAAGGGTGAGGAGAATCCCAGTTTCGGGAAATTAAATAACACCCCAGTCCTTGGAGGCGTGACAGTTAATGGGTAGAGACGGGGTAGAACCTACACGCCTTCTGTATCCATTACGAAGTGGTGCCAGTGGTGGGAGTAGCCAACGAAGGGACGGTTGGCGAGAGAAGTAGAATTTTCTTTAACCCCCCCCCACCCCTCATCAGGCAGTACACTTGTTGATGTTAATGCATTGTTATTTTCCTCTGGCATATTTATGCTATTTGGGCTTTCTCCTCGCCGGATGAAGAGTTGTTCTGACGGAGTGTCTGGCTTCTACCGTTCTACCACGGGGGTGCAAGGATCCAGTGCACGGATGTCTGCGTTTCTTCTGTTCTTTCCTTGTCCTGTCTAGATAGAGACCTTGTGACAGAAGTGATCACACGCCCAAGGAATTCTACTAAACAAGATTCCGAAACGCGAAAAAACGAGAGGCCTTGGACCCATTTGTCTTTCGATAGCTGCCCGAAAATAAAACAACAAACCTATTCACGGCAGTTAATTGATAAGAATTCTATCAGCTGAATCATCACAGATAATTTTATTACGATACTTATCACAAAATTCATCAAATAAGAGACAGCATCAAACTCGGTTATAGAAACAGTCAACTTCACCAATATTTCTAAATTGTGTTTTTCAGAACTACAAGAAGGAGGAGGCCGGCAAAGTAGTTGTCTACACTACCACAATGGGAGTTGTGCGCGAAACTTACCAGGACTGCGTGCTCGTGAAGAAGATTCTGCGCAACTTGATGGTGAAATATGAAGAACGTGACGTCTTCATGAGCAGAGAGACACAGACAGAGATCCGTGAACGCATGGGCTCTGACGTCATCATTGTGCCCCAGGTCTTCGTTGAAGGCCAACACATTGGGGTGAGTATCTGCAATGTATAACGTGTTTCAGGATCCTATGAGCTTTCGTCATTAAGACTGAACAGACTCAAAGAGAAATGAAGACAAAACATCAACGGAACATACAAATTGGAAGATATTATATTATATTAAAATGCATTTCAGAGAAGCAGAAAATCAGGGTGAGGTTAGATTCATGTGGCGAGCAATATTAACCAGTGGCATGCTGCCGTGAACACGAAAGAAACCTTCTGTTTCTAGAAAATGTGCGGAGGTTCTTGATTAGATAAGCAACGTAAACTTCCGAAGAAATGTCTATGTATAACACAGTCCGTTAATAATGCAACAAATTGTTCCTCTTTCTTCCGCTTACACTTTTAACGCAATATGTTTCGACCCTAGATGGCCTTCTTTAGGTGTCTTAATATATTAAAACTGTTACACTGCATTAATATCTGCTACAGCCTGTGATTTAACGCATATTATTGTAGTGTAGCAGTTTTAATATATTAAGACACCTGAAGATGGCCATCTAGGGCCGAAACATGTGTTAAAATTGTAAGTGTAAGAAAAAGGAACAATTTGTTACATTATTGACGGACTGTATTATACGTAGACATTTTAATATGACTGGCAAGAGGATGCTTAAATACAGAATTCCCAAGAAATATTGCTCAACTGAGTTATTTATCACCAATTTCTCTTAAATATTGAGTTGATAATTTTATCTCATACCACACTCAGTTACGGCGAAAATAATTCTATACCTATTATTTTATTTTTATGATAAATTTGAAAGTTATCATCTGAAAACCGAAAATCGCGAAAATACACGTAATATATGGGGATAGAAAACAACTTGAAAACTGGGAAGTAATTTCAAATACACGAAGAAGTGAAACATGTAATCACTAAGGCGTTACTACTTTCCTTTGATCCTCTGTACGGTCCCTTTCACTCTTTGCAAAAGCAACGAGAATTCGCAGCGTGAGAAACTGTCAATTTCGAGGTGTGAGAATCTGGGAAAAATCTACACAACCGTACGATGAAACGTGACGTCATAATCATTACAATGTACACATTACTAACACTAATTACTATGTTGGGTAACAGTACGTGTCATTCTCTCTTTTTCTTCATGTCTATACCATATAGAAAATTACGTATATATAGAATTTGTGTGTATAGTTGCCACCTCGCAAATTCTCACTCATATTTCTAATGAGATAATTGCAATGGTTTCGGTGCTATTGTAGTATTTTAGAACTAGTTAAAATACTGATTCCTTGCGCGAATTTTTCGCCAAAAAGACTTTACCGAAACAAAGATATTTCTTACTTATTATATCACACCTCTTAAAAAAACTCTCATTTAATTTTTGTATCTACGTGTTCAGTAGATCGAACCTCTACATCCATCTTTAATAAACGGCACAAGATATGTAATGAAGAGCAGAGTTACTCGCTTAATAGACATATGAAACTTACTGTTCTGCAAAGTAACGCATCAAATTGTTCTTACCTTCGTTAGACAGCAAAAAGGATGCAAACCGTATGTTTTTCTGTAATTTGTCACCGTAGCGCCCCACGATGACAAGAAAGTGCAAATATCAAACAGATCTCTCTGTGTATTAATCCTTAGAATTACTCCGTGATTTTAGTCCGCAAGCGAACTACACCGACCGAGCGATCGCCGCTTGTCGGCGAAGTTCAGTGCCAACTTTTTCGGATAGAGGGTGTCGTCTGGTCAGCGCAACGAATCCCCACCGCCGTTAATTTCAGTTATCTAGACCCTTAGAATTAAATAAATTAATGAAAACTGGAAAAACTGGTGAAAGAAAAGTGACTATTGATGAAAATGACAGACCGTTTTAACTGTCTTAAACTTAAAAGGTAAAAAGTAAATTTATCCCAGAGATTAATGAATTAAGCACCACGTAATGAGGGCATATGAACGAGTAGAGGTATTGTTCCACCATTCTTGACCTCGATGCTAGTTGGAGGCGAGTAGTCAGCTTCACCTTACGTCCGCTTTACCCCCCTGGAAATAGCCCGAGGTATCCATTGCATAGGATTCTGGGCGAGCCCCAGGGCCGGTCTGGACACTGTGGAGAAGAGAAAAATCTTGCTGCTGCCGTGAATCCATCCAGTCTTCCAACCCGTAGCCTGTCGCTGCACACTGAGTTATCCCGACTCCAACTATATTATTTAAAATGTAATAAAATATTATGACTGTACCTGGAGCTGAAACAGTGAGAGTAGTATAAACCGTTTAGAAAATGTGGTGATGATAATTTTGTTATTAACCACATCTCTTTATATATTGTAACGTGTATCCGTTGCTAGGCAACGTGTCGCTAAACATATTCCCTAGAAAATGAATACGCAGGCAACAATAAAAGAATTGCCATTTCCAGAATACGCTTGTCTTGGCTCATCTTGGTCCGTCATGCTAACAATAGCATAAAATGATTCACAGCACCGTCCATGTGACTGATTAATAAAACTAGGATGATATATTTATTAATTGGTCACACTGGACGGTGCTGTGAATAATTTTATGCTAGGACACGGATTTCTCAATGTGTTTTCTGTGCGTGGTCCGTGCAGAAGATTTATAGAGGGGACAACGAAAATTGTTTGCAGGCAGTCGTAGAACTAGAAGCAGAATGAAGAGGGGCCTCGTCGGTCAAGATTGACTTGAGCTGTAATAACTGATTGTAATTGTATAGAAGAGCCAATAAATCCAATCATCCAACCCAGAACCCACAGTCACGCCTACCCCTTACATGTGAGAATATATTTGCACAGTATTTAAACGTTTCTATTCAAAATTTAATATTCTATCTGAAACTTAGATATTATTGGAGTGTCAAGGAAATACATGGGGACATATTAAAGTGGACTGCAGGCAATATTTTTTGAATGTACGAATAAGAGAGGACTGTTTGAGAATAGCGGATGGTAGTAACCTTCTATCGTTTGCAATTGCAAACAACGATTTTCAATCATCTGAATAATTAACCACAGAAAGAGTCCTCTACTCCATTGCATTACAGCTATGTACTTATTTAATTATGTAGTTAACTGCTTAGTTACTTAGCTATCATTTACTTTGTCGTTAGTTCGGTATAAGGAAATAAATGTACGCGGAAAATGACTGGGGTATAACATAAATATTACTTCATCCTATTACGTGACATTGTGTGATATAATTTTTCCAGCGTCGTTGAGGGACCTGTTGGCTCTGCCACTTTTATGCCCTGACTGCGGCGTTAGGAGTTTATTCCGAAACCTAGCATTATGTAGAGCACTTCACTCTAGAAGAGAGTCATCTTCATTTTCACTGCTGTGATAACATAAATCCTCACGGGTTACAAATTTGACCCCATATGGCCCTAATGATACTGAATTATTTTTAGGGGAGTTTATTGAACGCGTGTTGATTACAGTGGCCTCATGGTCTGAGGAATGACCCGTCTTCGGTCGCTTGAACGCTGGTATCATGGGTTCGAATCCCACTCAAGGGATTGATCATGGATGCCTGTGTGCGTTTATTCTGTGTTTTGTGTTGGTCTGTATGTAGGTGGTGGCCTTGCGACGTGCTGATCCCCGTCAAGGGAACCCTACCGACTATGTAAAAGAGCAAGAAACTGAGAAAGCGGCCAAGGTCGAACAAAGGACTGTAGAGCCATAGACAAATACATTGTGAACGTACTTGTCACTGATGATGAACGAATCACCATGCGCCTTTAACTCTTTGGGAACGTTTCAATACCGAAGTCAGATTGTCGATAATAGAACCTTTCAAAGTGTTTCCCCAGCAACGTGTTTACACAACTGAACACACTTGCCCAGCACGGTATGAAAGGTAAACATATATTTCACTAAATAAACAAGTTCGTCAGTGTGAACCTTACAGGATAAATTCAGTTCGGTATTTATCATGAGTTCTGATGTTCGTTGCCCTTATGAAAGATCAAATAAAGTATATGTTCACTTTGAAAAACCGTGATGAATTTGAGGCTAGATTATAAAGATAACACTAATCTGAAAGTATACGGTGTCATATCCCTTAAGCCCTAACATTGACAGTCTCCAGGGTGAGAACCTGAGATCTCGCAAGAACAGAACAGGCTCCCGAGTGGCTTGCTGCCATAATACTCTTCAGGATATTTCATTTGTCTGGTCGTATCTATAAACAAACAGGGAGTTCTGGGAAGAACTAAGCGCCTACTTTCCTTTCATACGACACGGATTGAACATAAAAGGACATGTAAAAAATTTGTATATTTCTGCGTGTGTATTCGTTGCAGCGGTAACGTTCGTGACAAGCCGTTTACGATAGTAAAAAGAAAAAGTAAAGCTATCCCTGTAACAGGCCGTGAAGGCCCATAGGGTTGTGAGACGTTGAGGGTCCCACATTATCTAGACAATCGGCTCACAGATGGCGGTAAAGTTGTCAGCCTTACGCGCCAGCCGCGCTTTACTCCCCAGGAAATTTTCTGGTACTCATTTCTGTTAGAGGCTGATTCGACCCCAGGCTCGTAGTGCGGCTGGAAGGACTAGATCAATTGAAAAAGATCCAAGGACCTCATCGGGACTTGAACCCGCGACCTTCTGGCTTGTAGCATAGCCCCTCAACCAACTACGCTACCGCGTGCCTCAGTTAAGCAAAGATAGTGGGATACAAATACATACAAATTGATTTTTTCGCACATTTCTTATACATAATCTGCAGAATCTGCAATAAATAATATGTTCAATAAGTACTAGCTCGTGAATGAGTTATGGCCAGTGGCGTAACACATATATTTTTGTTCACTTAGGTATAAATTTATTATCGTACTGGGGTTTTACTCAGGCCTGTCTCGTAGAGCCAGGACGGTGTTCTGTTTCAGTCTATGTGTAGTTTCGCTGTTGTCTAGTAGGTTCACTGCTAGTGCATTAGTGTGGATTTCCAATTTTCTTAAGTATTTGGTATATGGGAGGATTTTATGAAGTACGCCGTTGAGATGGGCTCAGGTGCCATGATATATATAGCATTTAGAAGTTGATGGAGGTGGAGGAATTCACAAGCACACAGACAGCGAGGTGATCTCATAAGTCTATAATTAATTTTTCAAACTGAAGAAAAGTACGCTAAAATAGAAAAAAAACATAACAATCATCAAAATTAACATAACATTGGTTTATTTCTCACATTCGTGCAGACGTACTGACAGATAAAAGAGCAAAGAACTGGAAGAAATTACGTAATGGGAGCTTCATAATTTGTGTTCATAAGGTAATTATACAATGAGGATGAGATGGACAGGGTATGCAGCATGTAAGAAATATCTGAAAGGTTAGGTCAGTACACCTCAATGGAGATCGCCTCTGTGGTCTAGCGTTCAGAGTTCCTAGTTACAAATCAGTGGTCCCGGGATCGATTCCCGATGCTACCAGATTAAGGGGGCTTGGGGGTAAAGGGCGGCCGGCGCGTAAGGCCGACAACCTTGCCGCCGTCTATGAGCCGATTATCTAGAAAATGTGAGAACCTCACCATCTCACGAAACTATGGGCCTCCACGGCCTGTTACAGGGATACCTTTACTTTACTTTAACCCTCAAGGGAGGAGACAATTTCAGTGGCCTAGGCACAGGTGAGAGAATGAAATTAAAACTGACTTTAGGGATACAAGGCGTGAAGATACGAACTTGAGTAAACCCCATCGAAAGGGGATCGAGTGACAGACCTTTCTGAACATAGCGTTGAATCTTGTGATACCATGACAGCCGATAAGAAAACATCCTATTAGATTGTCAAGGAGGAGTCTATGATTATGACGTAGTTTGTACCTTCGAACAGTTCTAACCCGGAAGTCGCTAGGTCAATCATTGTGTTCTACTGTTCTAAGTTATAAAAGGAAAGACCTTGGCTGGAACAAGGCCTGTTATACTTTGAAGAAATTATCTTACTTCGTTATGAGACAGACGGCCATTGTTCTCAGTTTACACCAACCATTCTCAGTGTCGTTACTAGAAAATCTCATGAGTTAAACGAAATGTAAACAATGAAAAAAAGGTTAAGGTGTTATCATATTTTATTATGTTCCTGAGATTTCTCTGCATCTGTACATACGAGAGAGAGAGAGAGAGTAAGTAAATAGGTCACAAATGTATATAAAACGCAAAAAAATGTAATATTCGAACCTGGGAAAAACATTTATTTCTCGACATGTTCTCCACCAGCATTGATACACTTGTTCCATCGCTTTACCAGTGCGTCGAAACCAGAATAGAAGTCATTTGGCTGTTGTCTCAGACACTTCCGCATCTCCGTGTCAACCTCATCAGCGAAACTTTTGCCACGTCTCTCGACCCAGTTGTGAACCTCCTTACGCCGACAAACACTTCCCATTATAAACAGAATACATTTGTTTATGAATATCCTTCTGCAATGAGTTCTTTGTTCATAAAAACGCATAACAGAACGCTGCTCTTGGGTATTACACTCCTCAATCACGGTCGCCATTTTGACTACTGAAACCAGCCTCTGAACATGAGCATGCCTGTCTGCTGCCTAGAATATCATGAAGCTATACTGTGCTGTTAGCTGGTGATACATGCGGAAAACCTAGTACATCCATTACATCTGTTTTACTTTCATTTGTGACCTATTTATTGACCCTCCCTCGTAGTCAACAAACCAACACGAAGCATTCCTTCAGCGATATGTAATTATTCAATTGTATATACAATTGTAAATTCACGGATTTCCTCGAACGCGAAGTTTATTCATCCGAAATAGCAGCGTCTGAGATGTGACGTCATATGTTGTAATATAAGTTTTGCTGACGTTGCGGAGGAACGCGCTGCCTCCGTCTTTAGCGTCATGAAGCAAGCCAATGAAACAGCAATGTGAACCCTACTTAATTCTTAATTGTTGTTTGCTTCGCTTATTCTTCGACCTTACAAAACGGAGTCTGTACTTCCTTCTCATATTCTGTAAATTTATATCACACTACACGGCGTCAGATCCCAGAAGATAGCGCTGGATTTGAAGCTGTGAGTACCTCAGAAGTAACCTAGTTTGTCTGATTGTTGCATTCAAATTTTAAATGCCAAATGATCTCTTCCCTTTAATCTGTCCTACCAATATTTCCAACAGGCGCCTTTCGTCAATGTCTACCACATATTTGGTGTTGTCCTTGAGGTGACATAAGATCGCAAATATTTCAGTTGAATATCCGGACCGAATGACTGCTCAGCGACCGTTATTTAGTCCGGTCACTGGGTCATATAGTCAGATTTTTTTTTTTCCTGCTTACCTACCTGTGAAAGAGGTCTTGATATGCTAATAGTCGCCTAGTTTGTTAAGAAATTCTTCTCATTCTACAGAACCCTAAGCTTCATTACCATGTTCACAGGATCTTGACACTAGACACTATCCTGAGGCACGTAGCGTAGTTGGTTGAGGCACTATGCTACAAGCCGGAAGGTCGCGGGTTCAAGTCCCGATGAGGTCATTGGATTTTTTCAATTGATCTAATCCTTCCAGCCGCACTGTGGTCCTGGGGTCGACTCAGCCTCTAACAGAAAAGAGTACCAGGAATAAATTAAAAATTTTCTTGGGGAGTAAAGCGCGACCGGCGAGTAAGGCTGACAACCTTATCGCCATCTTTGAGCCGATTGTCTAGATAATGTGGGACCCTCAACGTCTCACAGTCTCACAACCCTATGGGTCTTCACGGCCTGTTACAGGAATAGCTTTACTTTTACCCTCATCTGCTGCTTCTTTAATATCTACACCTGGAGGTCACAGGAGCAAAAATAGTCTCTTCTACTCAGATCCCCAGACTAAATTTTGCATTAATGTTTTATCTCTTCCACGCGTGCCACATTCTCAGCCCAGCTCATCCTCCTTAATTTTCTGAAATTTATAATATTTTATGAAGAATACGGATTGCTAGATATGAGATTTTCATGGCGGTGATTGTAAAGAATATTGTGTTCTACGATATGACGCCGTGTAATCTGGTATATGAGGACAAGGAAGGGTCCTACCGTACGGTATCTCAGAATATAAGACTCTTCATAACTACAGCTATCAGAATCTCAGATCATACATAGTTTATAGAGAATTCAAAGGAGGTATTGCCTCTATCTTCAGATCTTGTCCTGAAGATATAAGCAGCATATTCATCTGAAACATCGGTAAACTTCCGCCGGACTACAACCCATCACGTTCCATAAGACTATGTTTTTTATGAATTTCTTCATTATGCAGTTTCTGTAGTCCCTATTTACTTACTCTGCCTGCTGACACTATGAATGCAGAGATGTATCAAATAAATGAAAGGTAAAAATGGGTAAGGCTAGCCCTGTAACAGGCCGTGAAGGTCGATAGGGTTGTGAGATGTCAAGACTCCCACATTTTCTAGACAATCGACTCACAGATGGCGGTGAGATTATCAGCCTTACGCGCCGGCCTCCCTATACCTCCCAGGAAGATTCTTGGTATTAATTTCTGTTATAGATTGAGTCGACCCCGGGGCCATTTTTTTGTTGCTAGTGGTGTGGGACTAAGTCCCTTGTACTGCGGCCACTTCTGCCCTATTGTACCAGCCCCAGATGATAGGTGAGGGTGATTGTGGGGCAATTGGTGGAATGAAGATTGGCAAGGGAACCGAAGTACTCGGTGATAACCTGCCCCAGCGCCACTTCGTCCACCAAAAATCCCAGTTGACCAGACCCGGGATCGAACCCGGGCCGCCGCGATGGGACGCCAGCGACTAACCGCTTGAGCTATGGCGCGGCCTACACCAGGGCCATAATGCGGCTGGAAAGAATTAAGTCAACTGAAAAAAAAAATCAAAGACCTTATCGAGAATCAAACCCGCGACCTTCCGGCTGGTAACATCGTACCTCAACCAATAAGTACACTAACGCATGCCACAGAAACAAGCAAATACTGCTTTGAAAGTAAGAGTTCCTTTTCAAAACTAAAAAGCATAAGTCTTGTGACGTACAGGTCTAAAACTTGTAGGTAAAGCAGACCGCAGAGAGGAATGTAGTTTAACCTTGGGAGCTAATATAAGAACTGTATTTTCTGGGTTGTCAGGTACACCAACATTTCAGTCCGTTAGAACTTATAACTTAATTCCTTAACCTTTCGTTACATAACGGCGAATATTTCAGGGTCTAGTTAAGCACTGCTTTGATAACCTTCATTCCAAACTTCGCCTGCCTTCATAGAACAAGAAGATATTGGATCACATCCAAGTTCATGACGTGATCAGTAACCGGAAAGTAACGTTGTTATAATTTGATGCAGCTTCAGAAGAGGACACAGCGCTGCTACAACCAGGAAGGAAACAAAGAAAGTAAAGCTACACATCCTTTCACTATTAGATTAACTACTTGGCTGGTTCGTATAATTACAATGATGACGTCAAGGAAGATGAAATGGGCAGGGCATATAGAACGAATGAGGAGAATTAATTGTGAAAGTCTGTTCTTTTATTTTACCACAAAGGCGATCAACTTGGCTTAGCCTCTTACACAATTCAATATGCAGGGTAACGTGAAAATTTTATTTTATTCTGACAAATGCGATTTCAAACGAAAGATGAAAATGATGAAGAAACAAAATATGAATATATAGAACTCGGCCGAATACCAAATTCTTTTTCATACTAAACGCAAAATCGGAGAGCACAGTGCGAAAATGGACAAAGTTTTCACTTAAATTCCATTTAGCACATAACCAGTAACTAAATAGTTTTCGTGACGTGATTATAGACAATATCCTGTTAAAGGGAAAACTTGCACAAAGATAAATCTGTCCCTGTAACAAGCCGTGAAGGCCCATAAGGTTGTGAGACGTCGAGACTCCCACATTATCTAGACAATCGGCTCAAAGATGGCGGTGAGGTTATCAGCCTTACGAGCCTTCCGCCCTTTACCCCCAGAAAGATTCCTGGTACTCATTTCTGTTAGAGGCTGAAGAAGGATTACGTAAATTGGAAAAAAAAATCCATCTCATCGGGACTTGAAGCCACGACCTTCCGGCTTGTAGCATATTGATTCAACTAACTACACTACTGCATGCCCCCGAAATCTTACGTATGTCAGTGTAAATTCCTGAGATCACTAATTCAGATACAGGACAAGAAATTTGCACAGCTTATTGGTGGAAGAACAACCAATTCGAACACAGCAAATTGAAAGTGGGATAATTTTAATATGGATATTTGACAAATATTTATGACGATCGGGTCTGTATAATAATAATGCCTTATGCTATTGTTCAATGACGGCCTTTTGTTCTTTACGTTCTACTGTAAATGATAATTTGAAAAGGACACGCATAAAATATGGTCGATACTTACGGTAAGAATGATTACTCCGTATTCCAGGAACTGCGCAAAACAATGCATCGTTAATAATACACGCGTACCTGAAACAAGAGAATTCTTGGTTCTTTATAAGGTTGCTATGACAACCAGCATCCTTTTACTATAGAATTTCGCTGTTGGTTGCCCTTTCTTCTTCAGGTAGGTTACCTAAATCCTCTGCGGGATTCTCATGATTAAAATAAAGCTTTAAAATCTCCGAAAATGTAAAGCAGACGAAATACGGAGTAAAACTTGCGTTCTAAAGTTCACCCAAGAAAAAAATGAAAAACTTGAAGATCACCTTTCGCATTTAGACTATTTAATTAACTCCTATCAACCTCAGATGATAATTACAGCCAATGAGATGACAGCATAATTATGTAAATTGACTTCTAAAGCGCAGGGAAGAACTGTCATGGTTTACTGCGCTGCAGTATTCCTCCACCTAGTACTGCCGTCGTAAAGTCTTTCAGGATATCAATTTTTTCTCCGAAATTACAACCGGGCAATTCCCGAATAAATTTGAGGTTCTTCATTCAGATATCATCATAAAGAAACATCTTTATTTATTTACATAACTTGGTTGCTCTCGTATCATGAGATCAGTTATATTAGTATGCGCTATAGAGTAACAAACCAATGTATATAAGCTGAAGTGAGAGACCTAATCATGAGCACAGTAGTGAATAATAAACTGTTAATGAAGTGGAAAGATGTAGGAGTGGAGTAATTGCTAGGTTCTATCCCGGTATGCGTCCGCTGGGACTGAGGAAAATTCCGGAAAACTTTAGTCATGATAGCCGCCTTGCCTGCTAAGATTTGAGCATTCATAAATCAGCCTATTATTCGACTTAACACAGTCTGAATTACTGATGGAATTGTTAAATGAGCTGTAAATAAATAAAAAATAGTGTAATGGATTTGCTCAAAACATTACTAGGCAACGGCTCGATAAACATCTCTTTATACGGGCACACAACAATACGACGAATGTTATAGCTAGTTGCTAGTCAGTGGTCAATAAATTTAATGTCCAGTCCAAAACCCCTTCGAGAGTCACTCAAACACGTGACATCATTATATATTTTTCTCTCGCGTTTCGTAAATGCAGTCTGTTCGTTTTGTTTAGAACCACAATTTGACGTTCTTCTCTGAGAGTAAAATGCATTTTTTTTTCACGGTCCTATAAAGTAGCGTCCTAATAACAATAAGAAAATTGAGAACTAGGAGACTGGAGAACAAGTGAAGCCGATCGCTATGTTGTTCAGGCCTACAGCTCATCTCTAACGATGCGCAGCTGTGACCAATGGGGCGAAAGGTTTATTGTATGATCGGTGGCTGCTGTATGGGTACTCTCTATAAATATATTTCCCATGTCATCATATTTAACTCCTCCATATTAAACTGTGACTACATGACATTTAAGCAAAAATTAACGTGAAACCATTTTAAACCATGTTCTTCTAGAATTAAGGGCGAAAGATTACCACTTCCATTCTATCCACAAATTAAGAAGAAAGGTTTGAATTTTATGCTGCTGCCTGTCAGTAAATAAAATTATTTGAAAATTGGGAAATTTTGCCTGTAGTAATTTCTCAGTTTGCCGGTCATGGTAGCCGAGCTGTCTAAGGCATGCACTGTCTTCGATCGCTCGGAAGCCGAGTTCGCTGGTTCGAATCCCACTCAGGGCATGGATGTTGGTGTGCGTTTTTCTGTGTCTGTGTACAGGTAGTGGCCTTGCGACGAACTGAATACTTGCCCAAGGAGTCCTACCGTATGTGTAAGATCTAGAAAAACCGAAGAGAAGTTCATGGAGGTAGGCCTAGGCCCACTGGGGCTGTAGTACCAGGGAAAAAAAATTCTCAGTTTGTTCCATATACGTATGTTTCTAAAAAAAATACATCTCTTAAATTAAAAATGCGTAAATCAAGAGCTAATATTCCATTATTAGAAACAGCATTACCCTCGCCGTACTGAAGAAACTATGTACCTACTTCTGTAAGTCGCCAAGTGCCTGAGTACGTCACATTCTTCAATCTTATATGTATTCGTCTCTCTTGTCTTGTGACAGTTGAAGCTCTCACGACAGCCTAAAGACTACTGTCTCCTGGCATGTGACGCCGTGTGTTATTCGACCAGACTGCATGGCGTCACATCCTAGAATACACCTTTACCGTGTTCTTACATGACACTGAACGGCTACGTGTCACGACCATAAAAAAACGACCAGATACAAAAATAGATTTTGTTTTAAATTAAGTTAAAAAGTAGACTAATTATCGGAGATATAATGAGTCTTTCTATTGTAAAAATGTACATTAGTACTCATTAGTAACCTCCTTTCCTACACTAAAAGCGCAAGGCTGAAGGGCATAATTGGGTTCATAATTAGAGACGATTAAAAAGAGAATTAACATAATCCAGTGAGTTGGTTTAGAAACGCAGGTCTTAATGTTTTGTGCAGAGAAACGGTACAGAATATAGGTACTTTAGCAAATTGCCAAATACATCAAACAGAAGAAACAAAAGCTCCATTAGAGATACAAAGAGAAAGGACTGAGGTTACTAATTAATAGATGCTTCTGTTATTTGATTAGGTGTTCCTCTTTTTTTTCCCCCCTTGGCACTACAGCCCCAGTAGTCCTAGGCCTACCTCCATGAACTTCTCCGTTCACTTCGGTTTTTCTAGATCTTACACATTCGGTAGGACTCCTTGGGCGAGTGATCGGCTCGTCGCAAGGCCTCTACCTGTACACAAACACAGAAAAACGCACACACACACACACAAACTAAACATCCATGCCCTACGTGGGATTTGAACCCACGATCCCTGTTTCCAAGCGAGCGGAGACAGTACATGCCTTAGACCGCTCGGCTACCGTGACCGGCGAGGTGTTCCTCTAAGTATCAATATTTCTAGAGGCATGGTAGCTCCGATGCATGCAGCCTTACGTCACGTAAAACATGTCCGTATCTACGACAATGCGGATATACGTAACATAGTAACTGCGCTTCCGGGTTTCATTATTGGGCTCATTATGTTAACATAATACCATTGCATATATAATATTAGTGTTGTTCTTAACTAACACCATGGAGCTGGAAAGTCTTGTAAGCCGCCAGACCCTCAGCTACTCAAGAACTTCCAAATATTTTATGGAACCCGAAGGTTCATTGCAATGTTCACAAGAGCCCTGCACTGGTCCCTATCCTGTGCCAGATTAATTTTTCTACCTTGAAGATGGAGGCGATATGTTACTCCGAAACATCTGTTCAAACAACATCTACATGGCGTCACATCCAAGAAGACGGCATTCTTCATAGTCACAGCCGTGAAAACCTCAAGTCTTACATAGGCGAGAAAAGTATGCGAAATTTTAGTTAAAATTTGGAAATGAAGGGACCTAACCTTCGAATGGGTAATAATATTATGACGTGATGCACTGTGACCATAGATGGGTTTTCGATTGATGGTCGGGTTTATTGGACTACACTGCGTGACTACACTTTACAGTTCACCGTTACAAACACAATAGTGGACACTGCCACGTCTTTACTAGCCGTTGCTCGGTAGCGGTTTCCAACGGCGGATGTACCCCTTCGTGTTCCCAAAATATCTCCGGCCTACCAGCTCTCTCCTACCAGCTTCTCACAGCAACAATTCACAACGACCGAATTTCAGCAATTCAGTCACTCACCAACTAACTCTCTTCACTAATTCCATTCAACTGACTTCACTTCACTAACTGTTCTGCTTAGATCATGGCATGGACCGCACAGAAAACCCCGTTTCTCTGCTTATGTACCCAATTGTTGTCGTAAAAACACGCTTTTCTGCGAAGCCGTTACTTAGTAACTGTTTTTGTATATTTGCTTATCACACCATCGTTGCCCAGAAATGGGTCTAATGCCACAATATTAAGGGATGTCTAAAGAAACAGAGAACGTGGATTAACTGGTGCCAGCTGGCTCAGATTAGGGTCGCTTGTGAGCTGTTGTGATTACTATAAGATGTCTTACTGTTCCATGAAAACGGAGGTTAGCTTTTCCAGGATTAGGAGGTTCTCAAAAAAGGGCTCACTTCGAGATAATTAGCAAAGAGCTGGAGTGGTTCACTTGGACTAGAGACCAGGCTATGAATCTAGGCGATCGGAAAAATGGAGTTCGATTCCCGGCCGGTGGAAATCTTATTCTTCACCACCGTGTGCTGACCGATTTCGGGACCAATCCACTTCTTTCCGTGGGGGTAAAGCGGCCGGTCATGAAGCTGACCACTCGTACGAAGGTTAAGAATGAAAGGAGATATAAGTTCACTTCCCCATACGTCTTCACGTCGTTCTACTTTGTAAGGCAGGGGAGAAACTTTACCTCTAACTCAGTAGAGTTAGTTAAAACCGTAGTGTACGAATGGAAGACGAGAAATATGATAGGAACTAAATTTATAATTCTATTATAACTGTTTATGGAGCTAACGTGACTCCGATGTCTTTTTTTAAACAGAAAATGTTCGAAATGTTATAATTATTATGCGTTTAATTCTTAATTACAAATTAATTTGACACATTATTTAGGCGAAAAATATAATAAAATGCAAATGAAATTACAATTACTAATTACCACACTCGGTTCGCAGTTTGTAGACCCTGCTCATACATTTAAAACCGTTGGAAACGAATCCAAGGATAACTATCAGTATATTATCACCCTGTGGAGGCGGGTTAGAATACCCCCCGCCGTAGCCCTCTGAGTTTTGGGAGGCGACAAAAAGGTAACCCGGTGCCTGTGGGTATAACTGGGCTACCCTGTCACAGGGGGACAAATACAGGGTCCTCGTTCTCCATGCTGGAGGTTGGTATAAAAATATCATTGATAAATGCGAAGAAGTGAAAACCAGATGGGAAATCTGGCAGAATCTGCCAAGGAAGGCTATGAGTCACAAAGGCCTGTTTTGCCTATGATGATGATGATGATGATGATGATGATGATGATGATGATGAGAAATATATAATTCTTTGCAGTTTGCTGAACAACGCTGTCAGTAACAGACTACACGGTGCCAAATAGTTCGATTATACTGACTGCAATTGGAAAGGAAATGAAAGGAAGCAGTTGAAGGCTATTTTAAGAATTTATTTTGACATTTATATGAAGGAACTGAGGAAGACCACCAAAATTTTCAGTTTGGATAGTCAATATCCCTTCTCAGATTCGAAAAGGGGATCCGTTGCCACTTGAACCAACTGCTTGTGTTATCAATATAAAAGAAAAGTTGTCCCTGTGCTTAATTAATTAAGCATAATGTAATGAAGACATTTGGGGGAGTGGAAGTATAGTTCTACCATTCTTGACTTCGGTACTAGATGGAGGTGTATGGTCAGCTTCACGCCCCGGTCGCTATACCCCCGCGGAAAGAACCACTGATACCCATTTTATAGAAAGCTGGGTAGGCCCGAAATCCTGTCTGGACACTGAGGTGTAGAGAAAAATCCCTTGAGCCTGAAGAGAATCTAACCCCAGTCGTCCAGTCTGCAGCTCGTTGCTATATAGACTGAGCTATGGAGGCACATAANTTTTCTCTTTTATAAAAGAGAGAGACTTTTTTCTTCCCGTAGATCTGCTGCTCTCATGTGCATAGAAAGTCCTCGGTTAGTTTGTGGAATATGATGCAGAACCGAACAATTATTTGTCTGGCTGGTAAAACAGACACAAGCTGCAGTCAAGTCAACTTTTTGTATATTTACCAATACATTCGCTTCACGATCCTTACGTCAAAGTGCCTTTAACTAAAAGACATGGGTTTTAGATTAATGTTGCATACTTTCTAACAGTATGTCTGAAAAATGTGTACTTAAATACAACTTATTAAGCGAGTAAATTAATACTTCTATTTTAGAATAATTAAATTCTATCCAAATACAAGAGATTTTAGGGGCACCCGGTAGAGTAGTTGGTTGAGGCACTATGCTGCAAGTCGGAATGTCGTGGGTTCGACTTCCGATGAGGTTACTGGATTCTTTTTTCAGTTGAACTAATCATATCAGACTCAGTATGGCCCTGGGGTCGACTCAGTCACTAATAGAAATGAGTACCAAGAATGTTCTCGGGGGGGGGGGGAAGCGGGCCAGAGCGAAAGGCCGAAATCTTAA
>NW_019725428.1:2412509-2414293 GCF_002891405.2 Cryptotermes secundus
CTCACAACCCTGTGGGCCTCCATGGTCTCTTACAAGGATAGTTTTACATTTACAAGAGATTTTAGAAGTCCTCATCTATGCATTGTACGCTACAAGCCGGAAGGTCGCGGGATCGAATTTCAATGAGGTCATCGATTTTTTTTTTCAATTTACCTAATGATTCCAGCAGGACTATGGCATTGAGGTCGACTCAGCCTCTAACAGAAATGAGTACCAAGAATATTCTTGGAATGTTCTTGGGAGTAAAGGGCGGCCGGCGCGTAAGGCTGACAAACTTACCGCCATCTATGAGCCGACTGTCTAGAAAATGTGGGAACCTCAACATCTCACAACCCTTAGGCCTCCACGGACTGTTACAGGGATACCTTTACTTTACTTTACTTACATAATAAATACAGAGTGGCCAAAAACTCAGTTTACACAAAATATTCCCTGTGATTTACTAATTAAGCACTACACCATAAAGGCGTATGGGAAAGTGGGTGTATAAATCCATATTTTCATGACCTCGGCACGAGATAGCGTAGTTGGTTGAGGCACTATACTACAAGCCGGAAGTTCGCGGGCTCGAGTCCCGATGAGCTGGATTTTTTCAATTGACCTTATCCTTCCAGCCGCACTGTGGCCCCTTGTTCGACTCAGCCTCTAACAGAAATGAGTACCAGGAATTAATTAAATACTTTTCCTGGGGAGTAAAGCGTTGCCGGCCCGTAAGGCTGACAACCTTACCGCCATCTTTGAGCCGATTGTCTAGATAATGTGGGACCCTCAACGTCTCACAGNAACAGCTCACAACTCTATGGGCTTTCATGGCCTGTTACAGGGTTAGCTTTACCTTATTAACAGCAATGTTCAGGTTTAAAACCACTAATCACTTTGTAGAGCAGCATCACAACATTATGATTTATGTATTGAGCATGAAGGCTTTCATTTCGAATATTTTTTATAAATTCAGCAAGTGATAAAGAAATTTATGACGTGTTTATTTTACTCACCAGTTAATTTACTTTTGGGTAAACTTGTGTATGTATGAAAATACTCCATATAATGAACATGCCTATCTGTCATACTGCCACAATTATAATGACTTCATTCAGTATAATTATGGCAGTATGACAAATAGGCATGCTTATTAAATGGAATATTTTCATACATATACAAGTTGACCCAAAAGCCATTGAGCGTATTACAGTCTCTATCAGAGACCGCTGCTAGAACCAAAGTGTGCGTGGTTTTTGTCAGTTCCTCTACGAAAATTCTGTGACAGTGTATTAAGAGAGGCCACATGGCCCTATCGTACCATGTACTTCAACATAAACAATTCACATATTTTCCTAATACATTAGATCCGACATCCTAACACTAAACTACGAGTAAAAGAACTCCGTGGCTTTAGCCTGCAAGTGAAGTATACCGACCGAGCGACCGCCGCTTGTCGGCGAAGTTAGTGCCAACTTAAGCGGATAGAGGGTGTCACGTAGTCAGCGCAACGAGTGCCTACGGCCGTTAATTTCGGTTTTCTAGACCGGAGCCTCTATTTCCTTGAAATAGTTCCTCAATTATCCTCACGAGGCTGAGCGGACCCCGTTCCAGACCCACAACTTCTCAGAAAATCTGGTAGCGCCCGGAATCGAACCCTAGGGTCCTGGATCTGTAAACAGGAACTCTGACCACTAGACCACAGAGGCGGTCGACATCATAACACATCGACTGATAAATCACCGTTATAAACGGAATGAACATCATAAGAATGATGATGGTGATGATGATGATGATGATGATGA
>NW_019725429.1:0-264 GCF_002891405.2 Cryptotermes secundus
CTAGATGGAAGTTACATCATACGAAGGGCGTTCCACATATAATGCCTCCTATTTTTTTGTTAATATGAGGGTGAGTCAAATGAAAACCTTAAATTTGTAATAAAAAATCGAAATTTCGCGCCATTATCCTGTAAGTTGGTAAGCATGCTACAAACAGCATGCAGAATGGCCTGTAGGTTGCAGCAGAGTGCAGATGCACGAACACCGTCACGGCACCAGTATAAGATGGCTGCCCCACTTGAGACTTGCACCAGGGAAGAACAG
>NW_019725429.1:318-477 GCF_002891405.2 Cryptotermes secundus
GAAATTTATCGAAGAATGAAGTTTCAGTATGGTGATGCATGTTTGTCACAGCAGCAAGTGTATGAATGGAGTAGGAAGTTTACAAATGGTGTGACTACAGTGCAAGATGCTTCTTGTCTGGGTCAGGCACATCGAGTTGTGACTCCAGAGAACACTGCA
>NW_019725431.1:0-926 GCF_002891405.2 Cryptotermes secundus
TTTTTTACTTCAATATTGGGTGTTAAGATTTGGTCGTGGGATTATTTCTTGGAAGTTGTGTAAATGTTCCTGACAGTGGCATGTCGCTTGCCGCTTTATCGGCTTCTCCCCACGAATTAATTTCTAGTTTAGGTGATATTAATTCAGTAGCGGGGCTTTGAAACCGCTCCCAATCTGTAAATTTTTCAATGGGTTCCGAAAGGTTGCAAATTTTAACGTGATCCAGTATGTGAAATACTGTGGGAACATCCCCACAGCGTATGGCAGATAACCGTCACACCTTTCAGAAAGTGCCAAACAGGCAGCTGTGACCAAAGGGACACGGAATTTATACCCTCTCCAACTCCTCAACTTATATACCAGCTACATATAATAATAAACTTCACCATGGCCCCGCCTTTCCGTGCACGGCCTAATGGATGCGCACCGTGACAACTGCAACTTTAGCTCCGCCTCCCGTCCAGCAGTATTTAAGACCGGGAGCCAACGACACCAAGACGACCAAGACAGACAGACTGACTGACCGTCAGTTGCAACGTGACTCTGACTCTGACTCTGTGCAATCAGTGTCGATCAGGAACGTCGGACTGACCATTCAGTAAGGAGTAAGGTCGATGAGTAAGAATTTATCTGTTCGACAAAACTCGATATTGGATGTGAAATTTGGACTGTGAATTCTTGTTGCGTCTTGGGCAGCATTGCTTGTGGAGTCAGTGCGGGCAGTGAGTTTTGTCTCAATATCTTGTCTTATACGTCAGTACTCGGCCGGATTGTTTAATCTGTAAGTGTCGAGCCAGAGATGGCTGGCGTCCCTGTGCCGGGGTACCAGGCATTCTGGGCCGAAAAACGTGCCGCTCTTCAGGCCGAATTTAAATAAATTTTACAGCAGTACCCCCAGGCCGAAACCCAGTACAGGCTCTTATTCG
>NW_019725432.1:0-421 GCF_002891405.2 Cryptotermes secundus
TGTCACTTCTATCCGCCCCTCTATCTTTCCTTCAATAAATTCTTTCAGAAGGCAGTTTCTGCGTAAAACAATACCAATCCATTTAGCACTCCGTTTTCTTATATCGTGTAGGATATTCCTCTGCTCACTGACTCTAATTAACACTTCTTCATTTCTCCCATAATCGGTCCAACTGATCTTCTCCATCCTTCTCCAACACCACTTTTCGAAAGTTTCCAGATGTTTCTGATCTACTTCCCTAAGAGTTCATGCTTCAGCCCTAATACGGGGCTATGCTCCAAATGTAGCATTTCACTAGTTTCTTTCTCAAAACTAAGTCCGATTTGCTGGTAAAATATTCTTCTACTTGCTAAATGCAGCTCTTCCCANCCCATGACAATCCTGGATTTAATTCACTAGTACACCTTCCATCATCTGTTAA
>NW_019725433.1:0-55941 GCF_002891405.2 Cryptotermes secundus
CCCACCCTCTCCAATAACTAACTACCCTTTGTTTGAAGTAAATATAATTCTGTATTTAAGCATCGTGTTGCAAGCCATATTAAAATGTCTATGTATAACACAGTCCATCATTGAGGCAACAAATTGTTCTTTTTTCTTCCACTTATACTTTAACACAACATATTTCAGCACTAGATGGCCATCTTCAGGTGTCTTACTACAGAGTGTTTCAAAAAGAGCTTTACAACTTTGAAAGCTCATATAAATTTATACTGAAGACATACACAACATTTTGAACTGTCATAATGTAGCAAAACACACCAAGTTTCATGCATGTGGTACTGTAGTACCCACTACCGCCACCACGAGCACTCCCACAGTTGAAATCAAGATGGCGACTTTCTCAGGTGCAGAGCGTGTTCGTTGTGTGTTTTGGTTCAAAGAAACTAAGTCTGGTACGCAAGTTTGAAGGAAATTTCACACTCAGTATCACAAGGAACCTCCCAGTAGGCCTACAATTTACTCCTGGTACAAGAATTTTGTTCAGATCAGATGTTCTGTATGCCATATCAAGCCACCCGGTCGGCCACATGTTTCTGACACTACAGTGGAACAGATTAGGGAGAGCTTCGTTCGAAGTCCACAAAAGTCAACACGATGTGAGTCTCAAAAATCTGGTATTCCAAATGTTACTATGTGGCGAGTGTTTCGAAAACGTTTACACTTAAAAGCATACAAACTATCCATCGTTCAACGCCTTACGGATGCAGATAAGGTGGTTTGTAAGGAATTCTGTATGCAAATGTTTCATCACATACAAGATGACTCCGTAATATTCAGTGATGAGAGCACGTTTCATGTCAGTGGTAAGGTCAATACCCACAACCACAGGATCTGGGGCAGCGAAAATCCACATGTCTCCCTCAGAAAAGAAAGAGTGTACGGCCCCTTCTTCTTCGTGGAGACAACAATTACCAGTATCATATATCTGGACATGCTCTTCCAAGAGTTCCTCATTCCACAGTTAGATGAAGATAACCAAGAAAGACGCATTCACTTCCAGCAAGACAGCGCACCCCCTCATTACCTTGGAGAAGTGCGCAAGTACCTCAACACCCATTTCCCAGGTCGGTGGATTGGTAGAGTGGCACCGATAGCATGGCCACCCCGTTCCCAGGAACTGACTCCCCTGGATTTTTTCTTATGGGGATTCGTTAAAGCTCGAGTGTTCGTACCACCTTTGCCTGCAAATATCATTGAGCTCCGAACTCGACTTACTGCCTAGGTTGCAGAAGTGACACCAGAGATGCTACATAGTGTGTGGCAAGAGACTGACTACAGGTGGGGACATCTGCTGCATTACCAGTGGAAGTCACATTGAACCATAACTATCCGAGATAAAACTTGGTGTGTATGTCCTCTGTATAAATTTATATAAGCTTTCAAAGTTGTAAAACTCTTTTTGAAACACCCTGTATATTAAAACTGCTACACTGCATTAATATGCACTAAAATCATACGCTGTAGTTCACTTAATATAATAAAATAAAATCCATTCAAATTTTCATTACTTTAGTGAAATTCTGTTCCACCTCACAAGGGGTTTCAATCATTTGTTTAGAACTGTTCACAACCATGGAATATAAATACGGAAGCAAACACACCACATCTGCACTAGTGAAATGTTGCTAGAGGCAACAGCGCACAAGCAAGGGGCATATTACAGATTGAAGATGTAACAGAATGTGCTAACAAACATAAAAAAAGCTGCAGCAATAAAACGCCTGGACAGAAACATATAGTTTCTTTTTTAGAACATTTTGTTGACTGCAGGCTACCTTCTCACCTTACAAATACCTGTGGTAACCTCAACTGTAGCAGTACTTATTAACCCTTGTTTACATGATTTGTTGTGGGTGGAATTTCCCACTTTAAAGGGATTTACTTCAGGTGACACCTTTGCAGGCCCCACTAAACCACGGTTGCATGCAGCAGCCAGCAAAGCTGGGTCATTTCAGAGTTTGTCAACAAAACAACCTGAGTGGTAATGCTTCTGGATAATTTACTCTTTAATCTCATCATGGCAAGACATGTGGACCAACACACAGCATAACAGTTTGCAGTTATTTCGGCTGTGGTATTCTGGAGTGGAAGTCATTCGGCTCCATGAGGCCCAGTTGCCTGACACATGCTGCTGTTGCAAGGCGTTCCCACTCCTAGGAGATGACCGACATGAATTTGTTCATGGTATCAGGGAGGCCATGCCCTATATAGTATACACACTGTTCTTTCACAGATTTTACTGAGCCATATGCAGCCTGTCTTAGTGTCATTTTTTAACTTGGCCTTTATTGTTATTTCGTTTTAGGAGCCTGTCCACTAATAACTGGATGCCTCTTCAGCCTTCCAAATGCGCTATTTTATTTAATTTTGCAATCTGTTGAACGGTGGCAGCGCAGCTTAACTTTTATTCAGTCAGAAACCAACATACGTAGGTAGTACCGAAAGTCATGAACAACTTTTTTTTTTGCATGCAACCTGGGAACAGCTGACGAGAGAGAGTATGGTGGTAGGTGGAACCAGCTGTTGTGTTAACCTTGAGTGTCTTGTGACATCAATAGCTTGCATCATGTGACCAGTATCACTCTTAACAAAATGGCCGACAACAATTGTCGTTTCGCCACCGTGCTGTCATTGAATTTCTTTTGAAAGAGGAAATCCCCACTGCAGAAATTCACCAGAGACTTCAGCGTGTGCATGGGTGCGAAGATGGGTGAAACATGTTAAAGATGGGAACACCAGCATCGAAGATGAGACTCGGAGCAGTCGTCCTCGAATGGCCTCAACTGAACGCAACAAGGAAATAGTGGATGAGATCATTCAAGGTGTGACTGTGGACACAATAGCCCAAAAATTTGGGCTATAGGAAAGTTTGTGCTCATTGGGTCCTGCGGTTATTGACTGAAGACCACAAAGATCAGCAAAAAGCCATCACCTCAGAACTGTTGCAGAGATATCGACACGAAGGTGATGATTTTTTGCTCTGTATTGTGACAGGTGACAAAAGCTGGTTTCACCATTTTGAGCCTGAAACGAAACGGCAGAGTATGGAATGGCACCATTTGCATTCTCCATCAAAAAACAAGGCAGAGACGGTCCCATCAGCTGGGAAGGTGATGGGAACAGTCTTCTGGGATGCAGAGGGGTTTATTCTGGCCGAATTCCTGGAACCTGGGAAACCATCAGTGCTGTTCGTTATGTCCAGACACTGCACAAGCTCTGTCGTGCATTGCGCGATAAACGTCCGGGACGAAACATCATCATCCTGCATGACAACGCTCACCCCCACGCCACTCACCTCACATTGGAAGCAATTGCAAAGATGGGGTGGGAAGTTCTTCCACACCCCTCCTATAGCACTGGTCTCGCACCCTCCGACTACCATCTTTTCGGATTTGAGAAGAATCAGCTGCATGGACAACATTTTGAGACAAGGGAGGCAATTCAGAAAGCAGTGCATCAGTGTCTTCAGATGGCTGGAATGGAATTTTACAGAAGGGGAATTTTCAAACTCCCAGAACACTGGGAGAAATGTGTACAAAGAAGTGGCGATTATGTGGAAAAATAAAGAAAGGTCTATAGATTGATGTGGTGTATTTGGTTTGTGAATAATAAAGCATGTTACTTTACAAAAAATTGTTACTTATGACTTTCAGTACGACCCTCGTACATGCTGATTGATTCATACACGCAACCACACAAGGGAGTGTGCGCTCCCTCTTCCCTCCCCATCACTTCTTTTTCACCCCCTCATGCCTACCAATTTTAACATCTCACTGCATTGGGGCTTTAAATTCTTTTCTCTTCCTAGTAGGATTCTTCATGTTATTTCCTCTCATTTTCCAGAGTACTTTGAATGAACTTCAGCCTGTGGGTGGTGAGGAGCAACAGTATTCTTGTGATGAGTGTGGTGATTCATTCAGTCAACAGCTAATTCTGAGAGCACATCAATATATGCATACTGGGGAGCAGCCATTTTTTTGCAACATGTGTAATAAGTCATTCAGTCATAAGAGTCATCTGAAAACACATCAGCGCATACATACAGGGGAGCAGCTATTTTGCTGTGACATGTGTAATAAGTTATTCACTCATCATAGTCGTCTGAAGACACATCAGCACATACATACTGGGGAGCGGCCATTTAGATGTGATGTATGTAATAAGTCATTCAATCAACAGAGTAACCTGAATGCACATCAGTGCGTACATAGTGGGGAACGGCCATTATTTAGATGTGATATGTGTAATAGGTCATTCTGTAAGCAGAGTACCCTGAAAAGACATCAGCGCATACATACTGGGGAGCAACTGTTTAGATGTGATATATGTAATAAGTCATTCAATCAGTGGGGTACACTGAAGTTACATCAGCGCATACATATTGGAGAGCAACTCTTTTGCTGTGATGTATGTAATAAATCATTCAATCGACACCATAATCTGAAGAAACATCGGCGTGTACATACTGGGGAGCGGCCATTTAGATGTGATGTATGTAATAATTCATTCGGTGAGCAGAATACACTGAAGAAACATCAGCGCATACATACTCAGGAACGACCGTTTGTATGTGATGCATGTAGTAAGTCATTCAGTAATCAGGATACACTGAAGAGACATCAGCGCATACATACTGGGGAGCGGCCATTTAGATGTGATGTATGTAATAAGTCATTCAATCAACGGAGTAACCTGAATGCACATCAGTGCGTACATAGTGGGGAACGGCCATTATTTAGATGTGATATGTGTAATAGGTCATTCTGTAAGCAGAGTACCCTGAAAAGACATCAGCGCATACATACTGGGGAGCAACTGTTTAGATGTGATATATGTAATAAGTCATTCAATCAGTGGGGTACACTGAAGTTACATCAGCGCATACATATTGGAGAGCAACTCTTTTGCTGTGATGTATGTAATAAATCATTCAATCGACACCATAATCTGAAGAAACATCGGCGTGTACATACTGGGGAGCGGCCATTTAGATGTGATGTATGTAATAATTCATTCGGTGAGCAGAATACACTGAAGAAACATCAGCGCATACATACTCAGGAACGACCGTTTGTATGTGATGCATGTAGTAAGTCATTCAGTAATCAGGATACACTGAAGAGACATCAGCGCATACATACTGGGGAGCGGCCATTTAGATGTGATGTATGTAATAAGTCATTCAATCAACGGAGTAACCTGAATGCACATCAGCGCGTACATAGTGGGGAGCGGCCATTTAGATGTGATGTATGTAATAAGTCATTCAGGTGTAAGCGTAATCTGCAGACACATCTGCGCATACATACTGAGGAGCGGCCATTTGTATGTGATTTATGTAATAAGTCGTTCAGTAATCAGGGTGCAGTGAAGAGACATCAGCGCACACATACTGGGGAGCGGCCATTTGTATGTGATGTATGTAATAAGGCATTCCATTGTAAGAGTAATCTGAAGCTACATCAGGGCATACATACCAGGGAGCGGCCATTTGTATGTGATCTTTGTAATAAGGCATTCAGAGGTCATAGTGATCTGAAGACCCATCAGCGTATACACGTTGACATGTGCAGTAAATCATAAAGCAGTAGAGATGGGTTTAGACTAAAGGAACAATATGTAATTTGTATCATTCCACAGTATTTCATGTTGTAGATAAGACAGTTCTGCTGTCTGTTGCATGCTGCAAGATATTGGAGTTGTTTACTGTTGCTAACCTTTCCAACTGACGGGAATGAACCGAGCCCCATAGTATAATAACATGTCAGTGTGTATCAACATCTGTTTAATTATAATTATTGACTGTGCACAAGACCCTGTCTTGTTGAGTGGAAACAGACATGACATGATGTTAATCTGCAGTGGAAGCTAGCAGTTAGTAGCATGTAGTGACTGAAATTGATTGGCAGCTTCATTTGTTTTTTGTTCTTTGTTATCTATGCTCTTCCACCACCTTCTGTGAGTAAATTCGTTGATTAGTTAGTTGCAAATTTATATATAATTTGGATTGAGTATAATGAGATGACTGTTATGAATTGGTCAGATGAACACAAACAGTGCTGTATTGGTTATTGCAGACAAAATATTATATTGTGGGATACTTGGTATAATGATTATAAAAAGCAATTTAAATAAAGATGTCTTGAGTCTTCTTGTGGAGAAATAAAATAGTACAGTAAATGTAATTTATAGGATCATGAAGACTTGCATACATCTTTTCATTGTGAATATCAGATAGCAAAGTGCAATGTGAGAGATGTGGATTTTATCAGCGCGTTGCTAGGTGACAAATCTGTGAACACTTTCATGGTGCAACAGGAAGTGCGAGTGACATTACATACCCCCACTCATCACATTGCTGTGCGACACTTGGTAAACACCCCTCCCCACTAGGCTGTGACATCACACAACAGTAGGCAATCCATGTGTAAACATGCCCGAAAACATTACCTGATATCTGTTGCAGAGCAGCAGTGTGTTTTCTATGTGGTCCGTGCCGAGTATTGAGGATGGAGTATTGGGAGTTCGTAGAAGACGTGAAGATTTAAAGGACGATTCTGAAGGCTTTAAGTGTGTGACGGTGCAGTGCATTATAAGGTGTATGTAAATCAGCGATAGCGCTGTGTATTAGAGTGTAATCAAGAGTGTGTGTAACCAAGCTGTTAATAAATCCAGTCATCCAAACTAGAACCCATCATTTCATCATGTGTACCCTCCTACACGTTACATATAAACACACATTAACCACTGGCTTCCCAGAGTAACATGAGTGACAAGTTTTCACAAAACTCCAGCATGGTGTCAGCACTGGAACATAAAGATCAATGAAGGGAAGACTCAGGCCATCTACTTCTCCAGAAGGCATAGAATGCCTGAAGATGCCCTACAACTAAATGGAAAGAACATCCCATTTGTAAATAGTATTAAATATCTTGGTGTCACCTTCGATAGGAGGGTGACATGGAGACTACACATAGATAAAGCCGCAGCCAAGGCCTTGGGCACATACATTAGGATATACTCTATATTCAAAAGGAAGGACTTGAGCACACACATTAAATTAATCATGTACAGAGCACTAATTAGATAAATAATATCTTATGCCTGTCCCACCTGGGAGTTTATGACAGACATTAACATGTTGCTTCAAACTGTCCTGCTTATAACATCTCGGCACAAACCACATAGAAAACACTGTTTCCACTGTTATAGTCCAACAATACCTCCACCGTCATGTTTATATGCCAATTGCATAGCAATGGCTGCACTCACTGTCAGTTTCGGGGTCCCTGCCCAGCAACGGGTCTATACGCCACAATATTACAACCCATCATAAAGAATCAGGCTAGGAGGGCATGGTATGAATTTAACTGGCTCAGGACAAGAACCAGAGGCAGACTCCTATCGACATGAAACTTACCCATCGGATTCCACAAATTGCTTGGAATTTCTTGACATGCTGAGCCCCTGTCAGCCTATTGAATGACACTGCTCCACGAGTTAGTATTGTCAGGTGTTGATGACTAGACACAGGGCTTGGGTCCATTACTGAATTTACTGGCTGCTTGATATTCGTAACTACAAATAACAAGTTCTACGATTTGCCACAACACATTCAAAGTCTTCCCAGTCTGCTGTCTTCACGTAGTCATGGTAGCGGCTTTCGACGATGGGAATTCTCTTCATTGCTTCTGTGCTCAACAGAACCTTTCTTTGCTTGTTGACCACTAGCTGCTAATCACTACTGTATCTGTCAGTCGATTCAATTGCTGCTGATCTTTGCCAGCACAGTCAGCCTGCGCGAGTAATTTACAATAGTAGTCGTCAGACCCCGCCTCTCATTGAAGAGGAGGCCCCATCCTTCTTAACAGATCTCCATCAGTTCATTCAGAATTGCACGAGTTGTGGGCCAAACACAATCTGTTCCCCTTTGATAAGTCACATATGCACGAGCTGCCTGCGGTAATCACGACGAACTGCTTCCTGCTCCAATTGTCCCATTATCTGAGCAAGCAAGGCGCTTACTTGTTCTAGATCTGCCGCACTTGACTGCTCAAATCTAGCTCTGATCTCTGTGTCACCTCCTGCTTCATCTATCCTCTGTAAGCAATCTTCATGTAGCAAATTAAGTTCACATAAAATTTCAAGAATTGTGGACCATTCACAGTCTGATCCAGGTTCATCTACTATTTGTTGATAATGATGTCTATCCCAATCCATAGTTTATTTTCCTTTGGTGCTAATATGACTCAACCAACCAACAAACAAACAACAGAGTCAGAGTTACTTTACGACTGACGGTTTACCGCCGATCAGTTCGTCTCAGCATAAGGCTCCTTAAGGCCCACAACCATAGATTTTTTTTTCACTGAACTGTTGCGGTAATAGTCCTTACGTAACATCCTCTCTGATGAGAAAATGGGTTTGTCTCTTATGAATACACTTGACCTTTCATCAAGTGTATATTTCACACATATAACATGTTATCGAAAATTCCTTTTGTGCTACACATAAGTCAGTACAGGCTTTTCAGAGATCATGTCTAACTTACATATCTTATGATATGACAACTTAAGTCATTTGAACGGTCGTAAGCATGACCACCGCAAAGTTTAAGCCTCTTATATTACAACAAACAACAATTGGCCCTCTTTACACGTATATGCCTTCGGGTTAGACCATATAGAAAACACCATCTCCTACAGTTCTCTTATTGTTGTGTGTTTATTCGTTGCCTAGCAATGGCTCACTTATTTGGTGACGTAAGAGCATGTCTACTGTTTTTTATTGTTGAAAAAAATATTGCAAATACAAAAAAGGCCTAGGCAATGCCCATCCACTGTCACTGCATAGCAAGGGGTGACATCTCTTGTTAAATTATTTTGTCATGTTACTATTTTTAAACAAGTGGAAGCACTGTGTATGTATGTATGTATGTGCAAAACTAGTGAGATGAGTATTATTGTATTTGAGCATCCCGCTGCATCAGCTGATCACTTGCAACTCCATAGAATTACTAGTTGAATCACCGTTTAGTCCGTGGTTTCACGTGGCAGCTGTGAAAACCCCCACCTACAGATTTCAACTCAAATCAAATAAAACTTTAACTCGAAGAATACCATCATGGGGTTCTTTACCAGAATATTTGGTTGCCGTAAGAGAAAGAGAAGCTTCGTGGACTCTGTGGATCTTTATGTGACAAGGTGCATTAAGGATGGATCAGAAGAGTGTTGTGCTGAAAGGGCTGGAAGATTTCAATGTAGGAAAAAGAAACAAGTATGAAGAACTGAAGGAGGAGGTGACATATCTGACGCAGACAACTGGACTGTCTGTCATGATCCTGGAATGCAAAGTGACCGTGCAAGATCAACTTAATATCCTTAGGCAGCCGGCTCAATTGTGGAGAGAAATGACACAATCACAGGAGAAGTTTGGGGTGCAGAGTGCAAGTTCAGAACCCCAGCCAACATCACGAGAGTTCGGGTCCTCTTTTCGTTAAGATGGAAGGCTACCCCAGCAGATAACTTCCTCCATGGAGTTGGGACCTTCTAGAGAAGCTGCCAATCACTCGATCTGTCAAGAATTTCCAAACATTTACTTGAAACTGAAAGTTCAATACCTTGTTCAGAAGAATCCTAAACTGTTCACTATCCTGAACCAGAGAAAAAGAAGACGTTGCAAGTACAATCTCGGAAGGAAAGAACCGGTGATGCACTGTTAGGCTATTCAGGATGAATAGCCTTAAGGAGGGAGCAGTGTAACATGTCAAACCGTTGTTGGGCGACAAAATGTGGAACGAATTCCCACAAAGACGGTCGGTTGCCAAGTTACACAACAGTGGAACAGGGTTATGCAACAATAAGGAAAGCTGTATTTCTCCAAGTCAGTTGAAGAGTGGTGTGGGACAGTATTGAGTGAGTACTGAGTTTACAGTTTACAGGAGACATTCGAGCAATATAGTGGAGTTTAGAGAGAGTGATCAGTTGAGTGAACATTTGAGTGAGACATTAGAATTCATGCAGTCGAGAGAGATACAGTAGTGATTAGTAAGTCAACTACACCAGGTCTTGACTGGAATTAGTGAACTGAACAAATGAACGTTGGACAGAGTGATTATACGGACTTCACGTTACGTAGTGTACTCATGGCCAACTCCCATTTGGCGAAAGTGGTATTGGTGAAGTTTGTCACCAGGCCGCGGCTGTGCACAGTGCTCTGCGAAGCAACAAAGAAACAGTATCTCTGAGTGTACACCAAGATGTAGGATGTTCCAGAACCAGAATTCTGGAAATACTGGAGCTATCAATGCTGAAATCTGAATATCATGCCATAACAAACAAGAACCCAGAAATAACTTCTGTAGTACAACAGGTACAAAACGTGGTCAGTGCCATTGAACACCTTACATAATGCACACCGGCTAGAGGGGGGGAAAGCTCTCCGTGGACATCTATTGTAAATAGTGTGGGGGAGAACACAGCAAAATTTTGCAAGCTTTTAAATGGGAAGCCGCTTTTCAGTGCTCTCTACAGCATGTACATGGTAACAATGAAAGAACTGCACGACGTCCTGAAGGTAAATGCACAGGCAGGACAAAATGGAGCAATGAGCAAAACCTATTTGAATCAACAGCCCAGGATGACGACTTCCAGGAAGTAAAGAGACGTAAGAGGCATATCTCTAATGATACCTCAGAGACGACCAAGAAGACGACAAAATCAATCCCAATATCCACAGCTGTCAAGCAGACTCCAAAAGCACTGCACAACTCACAACTTTTTAGCACCCCTCAGAGCTAATGGCATGGACAGGGAGAAAACTGGAGCAGAGAACACGGAGCAGGAGGCTCCCAGAAAGTCAGGTAGACAGCCACCAATAGTGATGACTTCTACCACAAACCTAATTCGACTCCTGAGCCATACGTTCTACTTATGGCTCCGTTCAGCATCGTCTTTCACTATCCCCTCCTTTTCTTTTTCTCTTTCCCAGGAAGTTCTTCTGTTCCGGAACTTGTTCCGTTCCATGCCTACCACATGATCCCCCTCCAGCTGTTGTTAGATCTAGTGAGTAGGAAAGAAGAGGAGAAACTTCACTTGTTGTATAGCAGTCGCAGAAGAAAGGTAGCATCCCTCCTTGGGGGTTTAGAGGACTGTTTTGGAGGCACTCGGTGATTAACAGTCAGAGAACCACATAGCTATGGGTTGTTTGGGCGTGGCCAGCCTAAATTTGGTTTGAGTTCCTTTCCTTCTGACTAAAAAAAAGGGTCTACATATAGAATACTCTAATTTGTCCATGGGAACGAAACAAAATCACAAAAAACAAAGACTGACTCGATGATGTAAATCATCAAAGAATTCTATTCTTGTTTTATACTATAACTTTTGTTTTATATAATCTAATTTATTGTATTTTATGTCAAGTATTTTAATATAATTAATATTACTGTATCCAATTTTATTAATACTGCAGTTCAGTGGTGTATATATGTTAGCTATGTATTTGCCTGATGATGGCTATTAATAGCCGAAACATGTAGCAGAGCCAAAACCAGGCACTGACTTTGATATAGTTGTGTTGTACAGTCTTAATAAAGAAGTTCTATATTATAACACAACAGGATGCATGAAATAAAAAAAAACTAAATATACTTCAAGAAAACAGTCAAATATTGTACTTCATTTATAAATGGTAAGGTCGACGAAGGTCTTCTCTGGCGACATGACAAGCCATGGATTAACAGGTGTGTAAGGGAGATTAATCTTCGGCTTGAGCGTTCGCTTGTGGAGGTCGGCGCGGCCCACATTGATGCGATTGATGTCTCTTCAATATTGAGGAGCGAACATACTGTCCATGGTTTGCATCTTAATCCTCGAGGCAAGGACAAGCTGACGCGACTCATTGCAGAGAGCATTAAGGGCAGACACATTCCAGTTGTCATGGGTGTTCAGAATCATTTTTTAGGATAAAGAGTGCAAGTAAAGTTTATCAAGTAAAAGAAATTGCAAAAGAAACTAATCTTTCAGACAATAATGTTAGTGAACCAATAGAAATCGGAAAAGGTAATTGCAGTCTACTAAATTCAGTGAATAATAAAGTACTAAGAATATTCCATCAGAATATAAGAGGATTGAGAAACAAAACAAATGAACTAATAAGCTCCATGAATTCAAATCTTCCACACATACTGTGCCTTACTGAACATCACATGAAACAGCTGGAATTAGAACATCTTCACTTAGAAAATTATAATTTAGGTGCTAGATACTGTAGGAAAACACTGGAGAAAGGAGGAGTGAGTATTTTTGTACATGAAAACCTAAAATTTACTAAAATAAATTTAGAAGATTATTGCAAAGACCAGGATCTGGAAGCATGTGCTCTAAAGTTAGACTCTCCTTTTTCTAATATTTGTATACTGACTTTATATAGAGCCCCATCTGGAAACTTCGATCACTTTATAAATAGATTAGAAACCATCCTAAATGTACTGCATAGTTCAAAAGTTGAATTTATAATTTGTGGTGATATAAATATAAACTATCTCATCGACAGTAATAGGAAACTAAATTTAGACTCTTTGTTATCATCTTACAATCTCTCCAGTACTGTTAACTTTCCCACAAGAGTTCAAAATAATTCTAGTTCAGCGATAGATAATATATTCATTGATAACTCAAAATTAAGAGACTATACTGTAGGACCCTTTATAAATGGCTTATCCGATCATGATGCTCAACTCATAGAAATAAATAATATTGACCTTCAGCCCAGTAATCAACAATATCAAACAGTAAGGAAAATCAACAAGCATACGATGGCAGATTTTGTCACAAAATTAAGTAATGAATCATGGGACAATGTATTTGACAGCAATAATATTGATTCTAAATTTAATTGCTTTCTGAACACATACTTGAGGATCTTTTATTCAAGCTTTCCCTTAAAAATAGTCAAAAATGAAAATAAAAACAAATCCACCTGGATAACAATTGGAATAAAAACTTCATGTAAACACAAAAGACAACTATATTTGGCCAGTAGGGACAGTAATGATCCAAGACTAAAAAGTCACTACAAAATGTACTGTAAAATTTTGTCAAAAGTCATTAAAGAAGCCAAACAGAATAACTATAACAGCCAAATTCTAAAATCAAACAATAAAATTAAAACCACCTGGGATATTGTGAAAGTTGAATCAGGAAAGAAATCTGTTAATGAAGACGTACAAAGTTTGAATATTGAAGGGAAGTCCACTAACAATCCACAAGCTATCGCAAGTGCATTTAATGAATATTTCCTTTCATTAGCTGAGAAAACATATTCCAATAATAATAATAATAATAATAATAATAATAATAATAATAATCCAATATACTATCTGTCTCGTGCCTTTAACAATTCATTTCCAAATATCAATCTCAAATTCTCAACAAGGAAGGAAATTGAAAACATTATTAAATCCCTTAAGCCCAAAAATTCACATGGATATGATGAAATCTCTACCAAATTACTTAAAGCAAGCTCTGTTTACATCAGTTCACCCTTGAATCATCTATGTAATAAATCTTTATCATCAGGTACTTTTCCTCAACGCTTAAAATACGCTGTAATGAAACCACTTTTTAAAAAAGGAGAGAGAAAATGCATCTCTAATTACAGACCAATATCCATATTGACTTCATTCTCAAAAGTCTTTGAAAAAGTTATGTATAATAGACTACTTGAACACTTAAATTCTAACAACATATTAGTCAAAGAGCAATTTGGATTTAGGAAAGACCTAACAACAGAAAAAGCAACCTATGAACTAACTAACGATATTTTAAGTGCTCTCAATGACAGATTAATTGTGGGAGGGATTTTCTGTGATCTAGCAAAAGCTTTCGATTGTGTTAATCATGATATCTTACTATCGAAATTAAATTTCTATGGAATAACTGGCAAAGCTAATGAATGGATCAAATCATACCTCAAAAACAGGTATCAAAGAGTTGAAATAAATAATAAAAACTCCAGTCATAATGCATTTTCAAACTGGGGAATTATAAAGCACGGTGTTCCACAAGGATCAATTTTAGGTCCCTTACTTTTTCTTCTCTACATAAATGATCTATCTAAAACCATCAACAATAAATCTAAACCAATTCTATATGCAGATGACACTAGTATAATATTTAAGAACTCTAAATTTGAAAACTTTAAAAATGACATAAATATTGTATTTGAAGCCTTAAACAGATGGTTCGAAGCCAATTTACTCTCATTAAATTTTGATAAAACCCATTACATATCATTCACAACTAAAAACAACCACCAAATTGATCTGGACATCAGTTATGCCAACAAATTAATCTGTAAAGTACTTGATACAAAATTCCTTGGAATACATGTAGACAGTACACTGTCTTGGAAAATACATATTGAACAAATTATACCTAAATTAAATGCAGCTTGCTATGCGATGAGATCAATTAAGCCTTTTATGTCACAGGAAACATTGAAGATGGTTTACCATGCCTACTTTCATTCTATTATGAACTATGGATTAATATTTTGGGGGAACTCTTCACATAGTGTAATAATTTTTAAAATACAAAAGAATATAATTAGAATCATTACAGGATGTAGAAGTAGAGATTCATGTAGAGAATTATTTAAGAAATTAAAAATTCTACCTCTTCAATCGCAATACATATTATCGCTTCTCTTATTTGTTGTTTACAACAAAGATAAATTCAAATTAAATTCTGATGTCTATAACATGAATACTAGACAAAAATATAACTTCCACCTACCCTCATCAACTTTATCAGTATATCAAAAAGGAGTCTACTTTACTGGCATAAAAGTGTTCAACAATCTGCCACAAAGTATTAAAAACTTGGGCAATGATACTAAAAAGTTTAAATCAGAGTTAAAGAATTATCTACATGCTCATTCCTTCTACTCTTTAGATGAATACTTCAATGTAAATAGAGAATGATGTAAAATTAAGTTATATTAATTTTTAAGCTAAAATTGCCTGTACTTATGTATGTAACCTTTTGACTTGTTCTGTATCCAAAGGTACTAACCTGCTTAGGATTTATAGAATGTAAATAAATTCAATTCAATTCAAAATAACTGTGGGTACTCTCTCATTAGATCCATCCTATTCAGTCCAATTGCTAACAGGCAAAACACACTATTTCAAAACAGTACACACTTTAAAAATGTATTATTCTACGTTGACATCTGAAAAATTGAAATGCCAAATATTTATTTTACGAAGTTCTTGAATTGAAGCAAATCTACATGATACTATTGATCAAATTCAGAAATTGCTATACAGCAGTTGACAGGCAACTTTCAGTTTGATCTGCTTCATGGCAAACAAACTGCTATATTTCTGGGTTCCCAAGATGAGTTTGTTCCTGAAAATGGCCCAAAGTCACAGTGAATCTTGCATGAAAAACAACAATGAAAATATGGTAAAACACTAGAACATGTTGGAGTTGAGGTTCTCTCTGCACTAACTACGAAACAGTGCGTATTCTGGGTTGTAAAACGGTGTAGCTCAAAGACAACCTGACGTTTCACACAACCATATCACCTCCATCTTCAGAATCAAGGGATAAGCGAAGACAGACAGAAACCACCAGAAATGAGGTGAGCTTGCCACCTTCATCTGGTGGGTTCTTTTTTGGTTTATTCTTCACACCCTGAATATGATGAATATAATTGCACCGAAACATTAGATTCTCCATGAACTAAATGGCATCAGAACCCACAAGACTACTGTACTTTAGAACTAGTTAACATAATGGAGCTGCGGTTTTCCGATACTAGGAAATACGTCTCAGCTAGGATTATTTCTGCATGTATCAACATCCAACAAAAACACAAGTTCACCCCAACCACAAGGTACTAAAAGCATTCTATAATATAATTAAAAACCAAAATCATTACCACCTAAACGCGAAGCCAGAACTACATATATACTGGGAATATAATAACAAAAACTTCGAAATAACAAATATAAATATTTCCTAACTCCTCCTTCCTAAACTATTACATACATTAAATACGTAAACAAGCAGTACTTACACCCCGAACTTCTGGCAGTGTGAACAACTCTAACCTATTTCTTACACACACCTCACACCACAACTTTTCACCGAACAAAGATAAATTCAAAATGGTCGTGCTAGGCGTACGAGGTTGTGCCCATCTGCTTCGCGAACTTCGCGAAATATTGCTATAGCACGGATATATGAAAACAGCATGACCACTCATTACTAAGGAAAACAAGTCCTAGGGAATAAACACATTACAAATATTTCAGATTCAATAGTGCCATGAAAATACATATCAAATAATAAATAAAAATATGTTATTGAAACTACATAAATTTTTGAAGAAAGCAGTCTTCTGGGATTTGGCACCGTGTATATGTGGTGTTAACCGACGTTTCGGAGGAACGTATCGCCCCCATTTTCAGGGTTGAAGAAAAAGTATAAGTAAATCTGCAAGCGACAACACCGTGAGACACGGTAAAGCAGCGTTGTTGTCGCTTGCAGATTTACTTATACTTTTTCTTCAACCCTGAAGATGGGGGCGATACGTTCCTCCGAAACGTCGGTTAACACCACATATACACGGTGCCAAATCCCAGAAGACTGCTTTCTTCATAGTCACCGCCGTGAAAGCCTCAAATCTTACATACATAAATTTTTGTTCAGGACCAGGTATTGTAAGGTAAAGTTCCCCTGTGCTTCAGTAAGCACAACGCCATGAAGGTGTATGGGGGACTGGATGTACAGATCCACATTTTCTTGACTTCGGCATTAGTTGAAGGTGAGTGGTCAGCTTCAGCCCCCGGTACCCATTGGATAGAAGGCTGGGTGGGCTCCAGAGTCAGTCTCGACGACGTGGAGAAAAATTCTTGACCCTACCAAGACTTGAATTCCGACTTCTCGGTCATACAGCCCTTAGTTGCTATACCGGTTACGCTATTGCGGCTTGCGGCTCTGTTCAGGACCAGTATGGACTGAATCATTTGTCCTAGCCGTAATTTTCTTGACCTTCTTGACCGTTCTGTCTAATATAAACAAGGGTCAAATATACAAACTTGACATCTGATGGTGGAAAGTCCACTTACTTTAATGACTTATACATTTTTAAGTTCATTATATTCCTTCAATTATTTTATTCCATTCAATATTAAACTTGCAAACATGGGCATACTCCATATTTTCAAGGTTTATTATGTGTATTCAGTTACTTTGGTTATATTCTTCCATTGTAAACACAAATAAATTTAACATTTTTACAGTTCATTTTACTAATTGTTTTATTACTGTTTCAATTATGCCATTCAAGATTACACAACAAAACATGAATATACAGTATTCCAAATTCCTTAATTTGGCTAATGCCTGCTACTATTTTCATCAGCTCTTCTCTTGTCTGCTCTCGAACACTGTAAGGGCTGAAACAAAACACATTTTGCCTGTGGCTTTGCTTCTAACATTAAATGAACAGAAATGACTGAGGGTGTTTGAGTCTCCTCACCAGAATACAGGGCAAAATCATGACATAAAGATAGTTAACATGTTTTGAAAATGTGGCACAGTTCAGATATTTGGGAACGACGATAACAGATCGAAACCTGATTCAGGAGGCAGTTAAGAGGAGACTGAACTCGGGTAATGCTTGCTACCATTCAGCCCAGAAACTTTTTTCTTCTCATCTGCAGCCTACAAACATAAAAATTAGAATATATAAAACTATAATTTTGCCTGTGATTCTGTATAGGTGGTGAAACTTGGTGTCTGACATTATGGGAGGAACACAGGCTGAGGGTCCAGTGATTGAGACTAACTCTTTCTAACGGGCCCAACTGAGTAGGTTATCCCGCCCCATCCACCTTAGGACGGAGACAGATCCAATCTCCGAAACGCTGTAGTTTTTGTCTTCTATATACCAGACAATGGATAGAGTCCAAAATAAGCCTAATGGTTCTATAGACAGAGGGTGTTTGAGAACCAGGTGTTGAGGAGAATATTTGGACTAAAGAGAGATGAAGTGACAGGAGGCTGAAGAAACTTGCATAATGAGGAGCTTCATAACTTGTACTATTCTCCAAGTATAATTAGAATATTATATTTAAGCAAGTCAAGGAGGATGAGATTGGCAGGGCATGTAGCAAGAATTAGGAAGATGAGGAATGTATACAAGGTATTGATGGGAAAGCCAGAGGGAAAGAGACCAAGGCTTAGGTGGATGGACAACATTAAAATGGATCTTGGCAAGATTGGATGGGATGGATTGGATTGATCTGGCTCATGATAGGGACCAGTGAAGGGCTCTTGTGAACATGGTATTGAACCTTCACATTCCATAAAATGCTGGGAAGTTCTTGAGTAGCTGAACAATTGCTAGCTTCTCAAGAAGGGCTCAGCTCCATGAGTGAGTCTCCACTTGATGGAGTTGTAGTTTCTTGACTTCTGCTGTGATGATGGCAGTCCACATAGGCAAGATGTCCAAGATGGGTTGCTTATCAGATGGTCTATCAGAGACATGGGCAGATTCCATGTATTTCCTGTATGTGGTGTTTGGTTCGATCTGTAAAACTTTCACTTCATTCCAAACAAACCCTATATCATCCGTCTTCCAGTGCATACACTCATCTATCCCCTATTCTCACTCGCACTACATGTTTCGGCACAAAAGTGCCATCTTCAGGTGCTGATCCAATCCACGACAAACTAGTTCATTGCATGCCTTGTCTATACATACTAAAATAACTAAAATATATATTTATCATATATATACTGATAAATGTTAAGTGTTAAAATATTAAAATTGTGCAGGATATTTCAACACTTCAACAATATTTTAACACTTAACATTTATCAGTATATATATGATAAATATATATTTTAGTTATTTTAGTATATATAGACAAGGCATGCAATGAACTAGTTTGTCGTGGATTGGATCAGCACCTGAAGATGGCACTTTTGTGCCGAAACATGTAGTGCGAGTGAGAAGAGGGGATAGATGAGTGTATGCACTGGAAGACGGATAAAATAAATCATGGACTTAAATCAGTGCAACAGGACGCTAAAATATAACAAACCCTATATCAGGTTATATTTATGCTCCTTAATGTGTACTTCCTAAGATATGCTTGTTTCACCAATGTAACATCTGCCACAATCACATGGTATGCTGTACACATACTGCTTACTCTGCTGGGCGTCTCTAACCAGTCCAGTTTTATCAGTGTCCCACAGATTGTATGTTTAGTCTTGAAAATAGTTCTGAGATTGAAACAGTTCCCGATGTGTCTGAATTTCACAAAGTACTCTTAACTTACGGAATAATGACAGTGACCCAGTATGTTGTGTCTGAAGGATGATTTCTTGGCGATGGCTTCATTACGGAATCAACAAATTCTTTTGGATATTCATCAAACATCAGATCATGTCTTATGTTTTTAATTTCATTGTTGAAATCCTTCTGATTTTGACATGAACATCACTCGGTTGACCAAACTATGAACGGCTCCCCTTTTTACATGATGTGGGTGGCTGGATTTGAAGTGCAGATAACAACCAGTATGAATAAATTTCTGGTACACTTTTTTAGTCAATCTTGGACCCCACTTCATAACCAAAGCGTCCAAAAATGTAAAGGTATCATTAGCTTCGGCTTCCGATGTGAATTTGATTATAGTTCTAAGGCTGTTGAGATGGTGAAGAAATTGCCGTAATCTTGCTGGTCCATGTGGCCATACCATGAAAATATCGTACCTGAGCCATTTAGCAGGTTTGTGGTCTGCTGTATCCAGTGCTATTTCCTGAAAATGCTCCATGAATATGTTACTGACCACCAGAGATAGTTTCCCTTTGCCATGCCCTCTTTTTGCTAATAGAATTTATCCTCAAACTGGATGTGGTTATTAGACAGATGTCCAGTTGCATCACACCTTCAACTTGTAATGGTGAGCATTGTGGGAAATAAGGATCTGTACTGAGTTTATTTCTTATGACTTGTAGGACTTCTTCTACTGATATGTTGGTGAATAGAATGATGTCAAAACTAACAAGGTAGTCTCCGTTTTGAAGGTTGATATCCTGCATTGAGTTTAAAAAATGTTCCAAGTCCTTCATAAAGTAGTCTGTATTGTCAGCACAAGGGCTCAGGATCTTATGGAGGAATTCTGCTAGGGCATAACTGGGAGAGTCAATACAGCTAATTATTGGTGTGAGTGGGATGTCAGGTTTGTGTATCTTGGGAAGTCCACAGAGGTGAGGTGGTTTATTGTGAGTCAGTTTATGCTTCAAGGCAGCGGGAAGGACACTTTTGTGTTTGGAAGAAGTTTCCAAGATCCTTACATAGAATTTCATAAACCCCTGACTCTAGTAGACTATATATCTTCTCCTTGTTAGTGTTGAACAAGTCCACTTACAAGGGAAGATATCCAGAAACAACATTTGTACTATCAGACATTACTGTATCCATGCTGAACAAAATTTCAAATTATACATCTCATATACAAAGTAAAAATTGTTGATGGTGAGATCCACCAAACATTTAACAAGAATATAAGACTCCATTCCATTACGATACCAGATTATTATTGCTACTATGCATTGATCATTTGGTCCACTATCAAACTTACCTCTTGTAACGGCAGCAACCACTGCCATGTCCCTCAACCAGACCCCCTTCTTTCCTTTTCCCCCTCTCCACATGCCCTACGCTTGCGCCCTTCATCCTTCCACCAGGGACTGAGAGGCTCGTCTGAACACTGGAGGGCCATTCTGCTGCACGCCGTGGAAGAGTCTGGTCTCGACCCCAAATTATTTCTTGGAATTTTGGTTTACTAAATTAACGGCGGAGTTGGTGGACGCTTGTACGTTGTGCCATCCTCATCTGGGGCAGTTTGTATTTTTTTTAAACAATTATATTATTATATTTATTTGGTGTCTGTATTGTTAATATAGTTTCCTATCCCAAACCACTTTTCGGTCCTTGGGCTTTGGTACGTTTCAAAAAGTGGTAGCAGAGCGTGGTTTCGATTAACGGACCTCTGGGTTATGGGCCCAGCACGCTTCCACTGCGCCTGTTTCGGCCCATCCGAGGACCGTCTGCTATCAGTGCAATAAACCCGGTCACACTCGCAAGGACTGTTATGTCCGATTACCCACCTCAGCTACTGAGAATGCTTGACCGCAGCCAAATACTTCTTGACTAGCACGTAACCCAGCCCCTCCTCGTGGGAATCGCCGACCTCGAAGTCCCACCTTGTTCAGCCACACTATTTCCAACTCGCATAATCAATGAATACAGGGGGTTCTACAATATAGTTTACCCTGTCTTCAGGTGGAGCTCGCATTTGGACCCGTTTGTGCTCTCTTAGACTCTGGGGCTGTCCGTTCTTTGATGTCCGACGTTGCCTATAACTCCCTTATGAAAGCACTCCCTTCGCTGCACACTTATCCCGTGACGGTAAAGTGTGTTACTGCCTCTGCTCAGACTTTCCCAGTTCATACTGCAGTCAAGTGTAAGATCCGGATTGATCGTTATACATGGAAAGTCCCATTTTACGTTGTTCCCGGCTTGATTCAGCCTGTCATTTTGGGTGCTGATTTTTTTTAGGGAAAACGGGTTTGAGGATTGATGTTCAGCAGGGGCACGCGTTTTTTAGATTCGATCCCACTAACAGGTTGCATTTACTGGGGCGAAGTCCTCCCGACGATAAGTCATGGGTGTGTGCGGCCACGCCAGCTAACCCGGATCTGTCACATTTGGAGGACAATTACTCTACCCTCCTGCGCTCCCTCATCGACGACTTTCCTGATGTCTTAACCCCAAGATTGTGGCTCACTACACTCTTGCAATATGACACTGAGTTACTTGATCCATCCCCTGTCAAGATTCCTCCCTACCGGCTCATGCCCCCAAAAATGGACATATTACGACAGCATATCCGTCTTATGCTCGATGAAGGCATTATACAACCTTCCACTTCACCTTATTCCAGCCCTATATTCTTGGTGCCTAAAGGGCAAGATGGGTTTCGTCCGGTTATTGATTATCGGGCTCTGAACAAGAAGATCAAAATTGAATCGGTCCCATTGCCAGACATCCATTCATGTTTTCACTGGTTTAAGACCGCCAAAGTGTTTACGTCGCTTGACCTCAATTCGGCGTATCACCAGATTGGGTTAACTGACCGGTCGAAACCCCTGACTGCGTTCGCCACCGACTGGAATTTGTACGAGTACACTAGGGTACCATTCGGGTTGGCAACTGGAGCCCAGGTGTTGACCCGTTTGTTGGACAAAGTGTTTTCCGACTTAAAATTCAACTTCGTATTTCACTATCTTGACGATCTGGTCGTCTACAGTGATTCGTTTGAAGAACACGTACTTCATCTGCGTGAGGTTTTTCTCAGATTGCGCAACGCAGGATTAACCGTTAATCCCGCAAAGGTTAGATTCGCCACGCCTCACCTGTCTTTCCTGGGGCACATCGTGGGACCCTCCGGTATTTCTGTTGACCCAAGCAGAACCGACGCCATTAGAAGGTTCCCGCCTCCCAGGGACGTTAAAGGGGTCGCCAGGTTTATTGGCATGGTGAATTTTTTTCACAAATTCATTCCTCATTTCGCCGAGCGCGCCGCCCCCCTTAACCTACTCAGAAAGAAAGACGTCAAATTTCAGTGGGGGCCTGATCAGATACGAGCATTTCAGGATTTGAAGCTCGCCATTACCAACCCCCCGGTCCTCCGCACTGCCGACTTCTCCCGCCGGTTCACGCTCCAGACTGATGCTAGTTCGGTGGCGGTCGCGGCGGTGCTGTTACAGCAGTTTGATGGTGAGCTCCAGCCTATTGCTTACGCCTCACGCACATTATCCCACCCTGAGAGAAAATTTTCAACGTACGAACTCGAGTGCTTAGCAGTCCTCTTTGGCTTGGAGAAATTTAGGCCGTACCTTGAACACCTCGAGTTCGATCTGCAGACCGACAATCAGGCTCTCACGTGGTGTCTCTCCCATCCCCGCCAACTCGGGAGAATTGGTCGTTGGGTTGTGAGATTGTCCTCATTCAAATTTAATGTGCAGCACATTAGGGGAACCCAAAATGTCATCGCAGATGCTCTCTCGCGCATGTATGACCCCAGCGCCGAAAATCCTGTATGTTCGCTACTTTTGGATTTCCCTGTCCTATTCGAGGATATTGCCACGCACCAGAGGAAGGACCCAGAAATTTGTCCCATTATGGACCAGTTGTCACTGGGGCAAGAAGTGCCCGGATACTCTCTACTTAGGAGCGTACTTTATTGCAAGGCTCGTTTTGACGGTCGGCCTAAGATCGTCATCCCTCAGGCCTTAATTCCGGCCCTGTTTAGTTATTTTCATGACTCGCCCTGTGGGGGCCACCTAGGGGTGCGAAAAACGCTATGGAAAATTCGCCAATCTTTCATATGGAAGGGCATGGATGCGGATATCTCCGCTAGAGTACGGGCTTGCAAGCTCTGCGGGCTCAGTAAGCCCGCCCAGAACGCCCGTTATGGTATGCTGGCCTCTGACGTGGCTACTCGCCCACTGGAGAAGTTGTTTGTAGATTTCGTGGGGAAGTTCCCCCGGTCAAAGGCAGGTAACACCTACGCACTAGTCTGTGTGGACGCTTTTACCAAGTTTGTTTGGATTTTCCCGGTCCGGGAAGCGTCCACCGCCACGACTATTCGGGTGTTACTGAACATCTTTTCCACATTTGGGATTCCCGAGGTCCTCGTATCCGATAATGCGACGCAGTTCACATCTCGCAACTTTCGCAATTTCTGTTTTGCCCGAGGCATCAGGCATGTCACCACCACACCGTACTATCCTCAGCCCTCCCATGCCGAGAGGTTCAACCGGAATTTACGCGCTGCGTTAATTGCTTACCACCATCAAGACCATTCCCGTTGGGACGAGAACCTCTCGTGGCTCCAGTTTGCATTTAATTCGGCTCGCCACGAGTCCCATAAGACCACTCCATTCAGCTTGATGTTTTCCTTTACGCCAAACTCACCCCTTTCCAACCTCTGGTCCATCAAGGAGTTACTTCCTGAAACCCCTGATTTCCGCTCCATCCAGGAACGCTGGGAGGCAGCGCGAAGAAATCTCCGACTCGCGCACGCTGCCGTGCGCAGGACCTACGACCGAGGCCGCCAACCTCCTCCTTTTCACGTTGGAAGCAGGGTTTGGCTCAAGAATTACCCCCTCAGTAAGGCGTCCCAACACGTGGCGGCCAAACTTTGTCCCAGATATAGGGGAAACTTTACCGTTGTCAAGTTTACCTCTCCGGTTTTCGTTCAGCTCACCGACTCTGACGGCGGCAGCAGGATCCGCGCTCACGTCTCACAGTTGAAAGCTGCGTGAGTGGCCGACTAATAGGTTTGTAAATTCAAATGTGATATGATTTTGGTAATTTATGCTAGCGTGGTGCTTTACTGTATACTTATGCACCACGCTAGCATAAAGGCACTTTGTATAAGCGCCTTGGGATTCCTAGGTTCCCTTATATAAGTGGAACATTAAACAGATCAATATATTTTCTTGTATGTGGGCCTTGGAGCCATTCTATGTAAAGGGCCCCTTGCGCTTAGTGCCTGGAGGTACTTTCTTTTTCTAGTCCGAGGTTTCGGATGTATGTATATATATATATATATATATGGGCCCTTAGAGTACTCTGCTATATTATGATATTGTTGCATTGCCGCCGGCATACTTAGGTGTAGTCATGACTATGTGTGTGTACTTTGGTATGAGTGTGTGTGTGTGGGGATCCCCATCAACTGAGGTTATAACAATACGTTATGTGTGTTACTGTACAGCTCGGTAGTGTAACCAGAGCCTATGAATTGCAATTGTCGCATCGGTGCTGTCATCTTGATTGTGTTTGTGTTTTTCACGTGCCCCAACTCATATTGCAGTTTGACCCTTAGTTCGGACGGGCTGCGCTGTCCCTTCCCGTGCTACCATCTTTCCAGTGCCTTACGCCGAAGGGTGGAAACCATCCACCGTCCCTACGACCAAGTGCGAAGCACGGTCAAGTACCTGATAAAACCAGCACCCCCCCCCCCCGGGTGTTTACTGGAGGCTTACTGCATCATCAGGCATATTATGGACATGACAACGGGACACTTATTAAGTAGCAACCAGTTTGTGGGGTGAGATGCCTGGGCTCTTATCCCTGTCTGCGCATGTGCCCCACTGATGGTTCGGGTGAGCTGCGCGTCCAGCACCACATAGTGAAGTGTAGATGGGTGCTCTCACAGTCAGCGCAAGCACTTAACATCGAGACTGGCAGCGGGTAAGCTGCAACTCTGATACGATGGCCTGGCACTCCGTTTCGTCAACACACAGGAGCCCCAGTAAATGGAATCACCCACGCCGTCTCCTTCGGGGGGGGGGAGGACTGTAACGGCAGCAACCACCGCCATGTCCCTCAACCAGACCCCCTTCTTTCCTTTTCCCCCTCTCCACATGCCCTACGCTTGCACCCTTCATCCTTTCACCAGGGACTGAGAGGCTCGTCTGAACACTGGAGGGCCATTCTGCTGCACGCCGTGGAAGAGTCTGGTCTCGACCCCAAATTATTTCTTGGAATTTTGGTTTACTAAATTAACGGCGGAGTTGGTGGACGCTTGTACGTTGTGCCGTCCTCATCTGGGGCAGTTTGTATTTTTTTTTAATCAATTATATTATTATATTTATTTGGTGTCTGTATTGTTAATATAGTTTCCTATCCCAAACCACTTTTCGGTCCTTGGGCTTTGGTACGTTTCACTCTCAACTGTGAATTTTCTCATCTTATTTTAGACTGTCTAATTGGGAGACGCGCACACAAAGTTCATGTGGAGACGTCAAATCTCAAGAAATTAAAGTAGGTAGAGGGTAAAAAGCAGGGTTTTGATGAATTCACTGGCTGGATGAAAGTCACTGTCCTGCTGCATATATACATAAGATACTGTACTACCCCAATGTATATAACAGGAGAAGCCAGACTTATTGACCACCAGAGATATGTTTGGTAATATTCACAATTTCAGGAGCCAGGAACAGATGTGATTTGGATAACACAGATATTTAGATACAAGTTTTCCATGCAGCAAATTTCTCTTCAATATTTAGAGCACCTGACAAAAGCAGTAGGAAATTTCTTATTTCACAAATGTAAAATATCTGCATAAAGGTGATCCTAAGGCTTCTCATAGTTTTCCTCAGTCCCAACAGCAAAATGCTGAGATAAATTAAGTCACAACTTCCTCCCAACTCATCATTCCCTAATGATCCTACAATTTCAAGCTCTGTAGCCTGAATACCGAGACATCTGAGAAACATATCACAAAATAAGAAGTTTACTGTCTTCACATCGCAGGGTCAAGATTGATTAAACCAAAGTGCATTGATCAGATTGCTTTAGAACAATGAGGTCAACAACAAATGCCAGTTCCAGGCTACCAATCTGAAAGTTCTAGTACAAAATATTAACCAACTCCATACAACTTTGCCTTTCCAAAGAAGCTACTAGTTTCTCAGCAACTCAATGAATTACCAACACATTATGGAATGTAAGGGTTCATTACCATTCACTGTCATGTTCACAGCCAGACACTGGCTCCTATCCTGATCCAGGCAAATTCATTTCATATTCCCTTCTCTAAGCATACAAAAACACAGCATCTGCATACCTTCACACTCTTCTGAGGACAATTGCAAACTTGTAAATCCATTCATGCACTGCTCACTACTATATATAGTGGAGTCGTACAAAACAGAACATACTCCAAGACCACGGAGCAGAGTGCCCTCTGGTAATGCAGTGACAGCCAACATGTAGTGACACACGAGAAATGACTCTGCTGATGCAAAGTCATTAAGGGATGAATGTATGGTACATCGTATGCAAAATTAAGGAAGCGTTCCTTGGCAAGAAAAGTGTCAGTAATTACAGATCACTTGCTCAGACTGACAAAGAATTAGCTTCAGATATGGTGGAGTTCATTCAGGCAGTCAAGAAAATGGGTATGGGAAGGTGCATAACTGCACTGAATTTAAGTACAATTAAAAGCTCTTAGACTATATTAAACATCTGAATTCCAATTAATAATACTGATATTGTGTAATTTTATTAAACAATTATATAATTACACTTAAATTTAACTTATTTCACAACTATCAGTTGACTGTTCCCCCTGAGGCAATAGAGACCTAAAGAAAAAATGAGTTCTAAAAATCCAAACCACTTTCCTTCATCTCATGATAGACTGCTCAGTTTCTTCGCTATCTGATATACAAAATGAACAGATGTAACCAAGTCTTTCATAATTTTTTTGAATAAAATTCACTGTACTGTTTTATTTCTCCTCAAGCAGAACCAACACATCTTTATTTAACTTTCTTTTTATAATCAATATAACAGGTATCCCAAAATATAATATTCTGTCTACAATGACCAATAGAGCATAGTTTCTGTTCATCAGACCAGTCCATAACAGTTATCTCAATATACTTAATCCAAATGAAATACCACTTTGTAACTAACTCATCAAAGAAGTTACTAACAGCAGATGGTGTAAGAGCACAGATACCACACAACAAAAAACAAATGAAAACTGCACAATTACATTTATGAGCGTTCAATCAGTTTCAGTAATGACACTCTATTAATCACTAGCTTCCACTGCTGAATTAACATCATAACTGTAGGAGAATGTCATGTCATGTCATGTCTCTTTCCACTCAATAAGACAGGGTCTTGTGCACATTCAGGAATCAGAATTAAAGAGACACTTATATGAACTGACATTTTATACTGTGGGACTCAGTTCATTTCCGGTCAGTTGGAAATGTTAGCAACAGAAAACAACTCCAATATCTTGTAGCATTCTACAAACCTGCAGCATACAACACACAGCAGAACTATCTTAATTATAACATGAAATACTGTGGAATGCTACAAATTACATATTGTTCCTTTAGTCTAAACCCATCTCTACTGCTCTATGATTTACTGCACATGTCAACATGTATGCGCTGATGGGTCTTCAGATGACTCTGATCACTGAATGCCTTATTACATACCTCACATACAAAGGGTCGCTCCCCAGTATGTATGCGCTGATGTCTCTTCAGTGAACCCTGATCACTGAATGACTTATTACATACATCACATACAAATGGCCGCTCCCCAGTGTGTATGCGCTGATGTGTCTTCAGTGTACTCTGCTGATGAAATGACTTATTACATATATCACATCTAAATGGCCGTTGTCCAGTATGTATTCGCTGATGTCTCTTCAGTGAACCATGACCACTGAATGATTTATTACATACATCACATACAAATGGCCGCTCCCCAGTATGTATGCGCTGATGTGTCTTCAGTGCACCCTGAATCTGGAATGCCTTATTACATACATCACATACAAATGGCCGCTCCCCAGTATGTACGCGATGATGTGTCTTCAGTGTACTCTGATCACTGAATGACTTATTACATACATTACATACAAATGGCCGCTCCCCAGTATGTATGCGCTGATGTGTCTTCAGTGTACCCTGAATCCTGAATGACTTACTACATACATCACATACAAATGGCCGCTCCCCTGTATGTATACGATGATGTGTCTTCAGTGTACTCTGACCACTGAAAGACTCACTACATACATCACATACAAAGGGCCGCTTCCCGGTATGTATGCGTTGATGTCTCTTCAGTGAATTCTGATCACTGAATGACTTATTACATACATCACATACAAATGGCCGGTCTCCACTATGTATGAGCTGATGTGCTCTCAGGATTAGTTGCTGACTGAATGAATCACCACACTCATCGCAGGAATACTGTCGCTCCTCACCATGCACAGGCTGAAGTTCATTCAAAGTACTCTGGAAAATGAGAAGAAATAACATGAAAAATTCTAGTAGGAAGAGAAATGAGTGTGAAGAATCAGTACAGTGAGATGTTACATCAGGAGGCATCAGAGGGGTGACTGGAGATGGAGGGAGAGTGCACACACTCCCTTGTGTGGTTCGTGCATGAGTCCATCAGCATGTATGTTGGTTTCTGAGTCAATAAAAGTTAAGGTGCACTGCCAAAGACTAACAGATAAACAAAAACAAACTCTGTGGCCTGTAGTGCGCAAGCAAACTATACCAACCGAGCAAGAGACCAAGCTTTTCTTCGAAGTTAGTGTCAAATTTAGTGGATAGAGGGTGTTGAGTGGTCAGTGCAGTGAATCCCAACGGCTGTTAGTTCCAGTTTTCTAGACTGGAACTGTCTAACAAATTCCAAATTAAATTAAATTATACATTTGCAAGGTTGGACAGGCATCCATTTAACAGTGGACAGGCTCCTGAAATGAAATAACAACATTGACTTAAAAAAAGCACTAAGACAGGCTGCTTTTGCCATCCATCATGGATAAAATGAAACACTAACTCAAAAAGGCATTTCTGTAAAAACAATGTGTGTTCACAGCACAGTAGCACATGGCAGACTGAGGCAACAGGCTTCCAGAAGTATGACTTGGGCCTCCCATGTCATCTTTCACCAGGCACTTACAACAATAAGAGTCCGGGAACTTTCCAAAAGTCTCAAACAGAGAGATAGGACAGCATCAGTTCAACAAATATTATCACCCTGATACCATGTACAGATCTTTGAGAGTCATCTCCTATGATGCCATGTAACATTTCTTGACAATGATAACGTTTGGCTTTTGTCAGAAAATGACCCTGGATGTGTGACATCATCATGGGCACATCACACTGTGCAGAAGCAGGTGTGGGAATGCCATACAACAGGTGCATATATATCAGGCAACTGTGCCTCATTTGAAGGCATGTAAGCATCATTTCCTGCTTCCTCAAGGAGCCGAATGACTGCCACTCCAAGAATACCACAGCTTAAATGACTGCAATTTTTTATGCTGTGTGTTGGTCCACATGTCTTGCAATGACAAGAGGAAAGGGTGAAGAAGTAAGCAAGAAGCATTACCACCCAGAGGATGTTCTGCTGACAAACGACAAAGGAACACAGCTCTGTTGGCGGGGCTGCATGCAACTGTGGTGCAGTGGGTCATGGGTAGCTGTGGTTACTTGGAACTGTAACAGTGCCACTTTAAACAAATCCTCTTAATGGGGGAAATCTCACCACAAAAAATAATGTAAACAATAGTTAATAAGGACTACATCCATTCCAAACTAATAACTATACTGTACTGAAATAACAATATTTTACATGTATAAATTTAATACGCCAGTACCTTGAGTTCGCAACCTTCCAAAGCATACAGAACAGTAACTTTACATTCTGTTTGCACATTTGTGGGGGACCTGGAAGGTCTAGCCTGAATGGTTTGCATTTCATAAACATGCTTGGTTCCAGCTCACATTTTTGCTTGTAAAATTTCTTCATAGCATCATAACACAATACACAGTTCACAATCAACCTTGGCAGAATAATCACAGAAAGGATCATGATTCCAAAATAATAACAATACTTAAGAACCTGCATAGTTGCGAATCTAGCGAATTCTTTGCCTATGTATAATTGCTAACACTGTGTGTAATTTTCTAGATATTCTGGATTCTGTTATTGTAAGTAAAGAGTAAAGTTATCCCTGTAACAGGCCGTAAAGGCTCATAGAGTTGTGGGACAGAGGGTCGCACATTTTCTAGACAATCGGCTCGAAGATGGCAGTAAGGCTTTCAGGCTTACGCGCCTGCTGCGCTTTACTCTCCAGGAAAATTATTTAATTAATTCCTGGTACTCATTTCTGTTAGAGGCTGAGTCGACCCCAGCACCATAGTGTGGCTGGAAGGATTAGGTCAATTAAAAAAATCCGATGACCTCATTGGGACTTGAACCCATGACCTTCCATCTTGTAGCATAGCTCCTCTACCAACTACGCTACCACGTACCCCTTCTGTTATTGTTCCTGTTTCTATGTAGACTTTGTGCAAAACATGATCAAAATATTAATGTCTCACAGTCTGCAAACATAACATGGTGTAATTAGTTATTTCTCTTTTGCATGTGTTAGGAGGAATTTCACCAAATTTACTGTAGCTTTCTCATACCCGTCTATCAATTGATAATGTGTGCTGTTTGTTGTGATGTGGATGTGGTTGGTGTCTGCGGTGCAACTGGCAGGAAAATGTATGGTGTTTAATATACAGTCGGGTGTACACGTATATGTTACCTTGTGCGAATACTATATTGAATAATGTTTTTGGCCTTCATTGTATTTATCTATGAGTAGATTTATCTCTTTCTATTTGTACAGGGAGGTTCTTACCAAGTCTGACCGGTTCACAGTCCTGTCCTTCATAGCAACTACTGCACCTCCATCTTAGGGGCAAATACTAATTTTGCCGATGAATCAGCATGCCGGATGGCTGATAATGTTTGGAATTAAAGGAAGTTTTTAAATTTGGAGGCTGCTTCATGGCATTAAGTTTCAAAGCAATCAGTGAGGTTCATGTGTTTATGATTTCTCAGCAGTGGGCAGCAGTTGTCAGCTCCATTAGAAAATTTTGTTCTCACTTACAAATAGTGAGCAAAAACACAAGTGCCAAGTGCTTAGGCAAAAAAATCTATCCCTGTAACATGTCGTGGAGACCCATAGGGTTGTGAGAGGTCGAGGCTCCCAAAATTTTCTAGACAATCAGCTTACAGATGGCAGTGAGGTTGTCAGCCTTACTCACTGGCTGTCCATTACTCCCCAGGAAGATTCCTGGTACTCATTTCTGTCAGAGGCTGTGTTAACCCCAAGACCATAGTGCAGCTGGAAGATTTAGGTCAATTTAAAAATACGATGATCTCATGGGGGGACTAACCTGGAACCTTCCTGCTTCTACCAGTGCTTCCAACAACTATGAGACCAGAGGGCAAGTTAGATGACAAGAAGACAGACTAGAATATGCACCTAGAAAATCACTGAATTGTCTACCTCACAAGAATGCAGAGTCATAATAAACTGCAAGAATGTTATATTTTAGCGTCCTGTTGCGTGTGTGAGTATAACACATGCAGTCACAGGAGCGAGACGCAACACAGAGCACAATACACGATAGTGAAAGAGTGCTCCAACAGAGGATGATAGACGTGACTCGCGTAATGAAACACGACGTAGGAAAGAAATATGCTGTACAGTTTTAGTATTTTAACACTTGACATTTGTCAGTATATATGATAAATATATATTTTAGTTATTTTAGTATGTAAAGACAAGGCATGCAATGAACTAGTTTGTCGTGGATTGGATCAGCACCTGAAGATGGCACATTTGTGCCGAAACATGTAGTGAGAGTGAGAAGAGGGGATAAATAAATGTATGCACTAGAAGACGGATAAAATAAATCATGGACTTAAACTGCAAGAAGCTGAAGCTTTTACCCTGTAAGACAAATGTAATATATGCCTTGCAGCAATGCAATCAAGATAGCAAGGTTCATTTTAGCACTTCACTGAACCCACATCTAATCCATAAAGTCCAGCTCTATCCACTGATAGTGAAGTGTCTGGGGTGCTGTAAGGCCAGAGATTGTTGGACCTGAGTTTCTTAACGAAAAAATTAATTGCAAAACAGGTAATTATCAATTCTTTCTAGAGTTAATACAAGACTCTATGGCTGGCTGCAGCAAGACTCAGCTACTGCCCAACATTGCATGCATGTCTATACATGCTCTGTCCAAAGTCTTGCCAGATATATCAGCAGTGGTATTTGGCCAGCACTTTCACCTGACTTTAATCTCTGTGATTTTTCCTTTTGTGGTTCTCTGAGGGACAAAGTTTGCAACAGTAAACCCCAGTCAGAAAAACTAAAAGAAAATATTCGTAGGTAAATTCCAAATATTCCTGCAGAACAGCTTTAAATGGTCAATCACAACCTCCTCTGCCGATGCAAGGAATGTCTACAACATTTTCAACACCTCCTGTGATCTGTGAATTGTAACTACAGTAGAACTTGGTTATAACGTCATCAAAGTGACCTAAAAATAGTGTCGTTATAAACGAATGTCGTTGTAACCGAAATGGGCACTTCCACAGTAGTCTTATGTTAGTCACGTAAAAATCTACCAAAAACCAAGTTAAAATGTTGCATTTTTTAGTGAAATACGTAGTTAAGTACAGACTAACGTAACATTAACGTGGAATTGCCCAAATGTGTAATATCAAAGACATATTACAGCGCTTTTCACTGACAATACACACCGCACTAATACTGTATATTAAAGGTAGGCCTACTCACCAAATTACAGTAGATTACATCAATTGTTGTGCCTTACTGTACCTAGATATGAGTACAGTAATCAGTTATCTTCATCTGTTTCCTGTTACTTGCCCAATACACACTTTCTAAATTACGTTCAATGTCCATATCTGAGAAATTCAGGAATGAAAATGACGTTACATACGAGGTTGATGCATTTGTGCATGTCGTACTAAGCAAGGTATAAAAACAGTTGCTTTATGAGGAATTAGTTCGTATCATTGAATATTTGACGCAATAGACAAGGTGTCGCAGAAACCGATGTTGCTATAACCAAGTTTTACTGTACTTCATTCCAAACGTTATCGGCAACAGCCATATTAATTTATTAACAAATTCGTATGCACCTCACAACTGGTGGTGCACCACTCACCATGAAGAGTATAGCTCTGAAACGATCAACGGGAGTGTGAACTTCTGTGTGTATGGATATGCAGAAACGTTCTATGATGATCATGAATAGAACTTCTTTTGCGCATTTAATTACATCCATTGCATATTTCATTTGACCACGGTGGTGTCCATATTTCAGAATGTGTTGCCAATGCCAATTCTTCATTATTGATTTTTATACGTCTTACACCTTCTCTGTATCTAATGCTTAGTCACTGTCCTTTCTGTCCAATTGAAAATAACACAGAGACAGAATGAACTGAAGACAAAAAAACAAACAAATGATAATCTTTATCATTTATAGATCCTGGGAAGCCTATGATACAATATCAAAGCACCTAAAATGGGTCATCTTTAGGTACCGTAAGTTTCTCACATACTATTACTGAACTGCAATGTTAATATTCCAAATTTTATAAATTGTTCATACATGGCAGTTCCTATTCAATTCACAAACCAGACAAAACTTAGACAAGACTTTGGTTAGAATTAACAATAATATACAATAAAATGAGAATAAAAATAAGAAAAAACTGTACATGTGATAAAGACTTATATATATAAAAATAGGTTAAACCTAATTTAATAATTAAGTGATCCGAAATCCACAATTTGACATTTAAAAAAATGATCTTTCAAACTGTCATAAGCGGTGAGTAACTTCATGTTCGTGACCGCAGTAGACCACGCATATGTTTTGTCAAATTTCTTCTACTGTTTGCTGCACTGACTTGCCATGTTAGTATCGTAATTTTTCCTACAGAATAGAACCCCCCTTTTTTCATGTTGTTGGGAGTCAATGGTTAATGTGTGTTGTTTATGTTACACACTTCATTGCGCTGCATGTTTCATACTACTTTGCAATCTGATATTCATAATAAAAAGATTTACGCAAGTCTTCAAGATCTTTTAAATTACATTCACTGTACTATTCTATTTCTCAAACAGATTCAACACATCTTTATTTAACTTCCTTTTTATAATCATAATACCAAGTATCCCACAATATATTTCGTCGGCAATAACCAATATAGCATAGTTTGTAATCACTGACCAATCCATAATAGCCATCAAAATATATTCAATCCAAATCATATACATAAAATTGTAACTAAGTGACCAAAGAATTTACTCACAGAAGATGGAGGAAGAGCACAGATAACACAGAGCACAAAACAAATGAAGTTGCACAATTAGGTTTATGAGCTGTCATCAGTTTCAGTGACTAAATCCTAATAATCACTAGCTTCTACTGCTGATTACCATCATAACTGTAAGGAGATTGTCATGTCATGTCATGTCATGTCTGTTTCCACACAAGACAGGGTCTTGTGCACATTCAGCAGTCAGAATTAAACAGATATTGATATGCACTGACTTCTGTATCAAGGGACTCAGTTCATTTCTTGTCAGTTGGAAAGGTTAGCAACGACAAACAACTCCAATATCTTGTAGCATGCAACAGACAGCAGAACTGTCTTCTTTACAACATTAAATACTGCAGAATGCTACAAATTACATATTGTTCCTTTAGTCTAAACCCATCTCTACTGCTCTAAGATTTACGCTACATGTCAACATGTATGTGCTGATGTTTCTTCAGATAACTCTGATCACCGAATGCCTTATTACATACATCACATATAAATGGCCACTCCCCAGTATGTATGCGATGATGTCTCTTCAGTGAACCCTGATCACGGAATGACTTGTTACATTCATCACATACAAATGGCCGCTCCCCCGTATGTATGCACTGATGTGTCTTCAGATGACTCTGATTACTGAATGTCTTATTACATACATTACATACAAATGGCCGCTCCCCTGTATGTATGCGGTGATGTCTCTTCAGTGAACCCTGATCACTGAATGACCCATTACATACATCACATACAAATGGCCGCTCCCCACTATGTATGCGCAGATGTCTCTTCAGTGAACGCTGAGCACTGAATGACTTATTACATACATCACATACAAATGGCCGCTCCCCTGTATGTATGTGTTGATGTGTCTTCAGTGCACCCTGAATCCTGAATGACTTATTACATACATTACATACAAATGGCCGCTCCCCACTATGTATGCGCAGATGTCTCTTCAGTGAACGCTGAGCACTGAATGACTTATTACATACATCACATACAAATGGCCGCTCCCCAGTATGTATGCGGTGGTGTCTATTCAGTGTACCCTGAATCCTGAATGACTTATTACATACATTACATACAAATGGCCGCTCCCCTGTATGTATGCTCTGATGTGTCTTCAGATGACTCTGAACACTGAATGCATAATTACATACATTACATACAAATGGCCGCTCCCCACTATGTATGCGCTGATGTGCTCTCAGACTTAGCTGTTGACTGACTGAATCACCACACTCATCGCGTGAATACTGTCGCTCCTCACCATGCACAGGCTGAAGTTCATTCAAAATAGTCTGCAAAATGAGAAGAAATAACAAAATTCTAGTAGAAAGAGAAATTAGTGTGAATCCTCAGTACAGTGAGATGTTAAATCGGTAGGCGTTAGAGGGGTGACAGGAGATGGGGGAAAGCGCGCACACTCCCTTGTGTGGTGCGTGCATGAGTCCATCACCATGTATGTTGGTTCCTGAGTCAATAAAAGTTATCCTGCACTGCCAAGACTAATAAATAAACAAAAACAAACTTCGTGGACCGTAGTCTGCAAGAAAATTATACCGACCGAGCGAGCAACGGCTGCTTTTCATTCAAGTTACTGCCAAATTTAGGGGATACAGGGTGTTGAGTGGTCAGTGCAGCGAATCCCAAAGGCCATTAATTTCAGTTTTCTAGACCAGAACTGTCTAACAAATTGCAAAATTAAATGAAATTATATATTTCCAAGGCTGGATAGGCATCCATTTAACAGTGGATGGGCTCCTGAAATAAAGTAACAACACTGACTTAAAAATGGCACTAAGACAGGCTTCATATGGCCCACTAAAATCCCCAAAACCATATGAGGGGCTAATGGATAGTTCCCAGAATAGGTAAAAAAAGAAATACTGGCTTAATTTACTCCATTTTGGCTACCACCTCCATCAAAAGAGTCTCCTTTGGAATGTATACATCAATTCCATCGTTTTTTCCATGCTTCAAAACCACCATGAAAGTCATTTTCCTTAATGCTGTCAAGTACCCACTTGTGATTCTCTTTGAACGACAGACACTGTTTCAAAACACTGTCCCTTCAATTCTATGTTAAATTTTGGAAACAAAGGGAAATCACAGAGGCTAACTCCAGTGAGCAGGGAGGATGGGGAACGATAATCATTTTGTTGTTAGTCAAAATATCCGTGGTTTCAGGGACGTGTTGGCAGGTGCACTGTCATGATGAAGGAGTCAGATGTGGTTGTGCCAAATTTCCAGTCTTTTTCATCGAAAAATTTCTCTCAAAATGTCACAGGAAAAGTCAGAGTTGACGATAGTGTTAGGAAGAACAAATTCACGGTGATCAATCCCCTTCACACAGAAAAAACAATGAGCATGATCTTTGTTGAACTCTGTACCTGCTGTGACTTCCTTGCTCTTGGTGACTGTGGGTTCTTCCATTGCAACAATTTCTGCTATGTTTCTGAATCTTAACGATAAATCAAACTTTCATCACCCATTATGATCCCAGAAATAAAGTTAAGTCCTTACTAGCCGCCTCTCATAGCTCAAGACACATATTTACGTGCTGCTGCTTTTGAACATGTGACCAGAGTCGGGGAACGAACTTTGTATCAACACAGCGCATGTACAAATATTCTCTTTAAGACAGGTGAACTTCATAACTATTCCCAGCAGTGTCTGGAAACTCATGGATTGTTCTGTGACAGTCTTCATGCACGATTTCTTGAACTCTTTCAACATTTTCTGTCATTTTGCTGGTGCTTGGCCACCCTGAACGTACATCATCTTCAACTGACACCTGACCACCCTTGAATTGTGAATGCCATTCAGAAACCGCTGTTTGGCTTAAAGACTGTTCTCTAGAAATAATGAAGTATTCCAAGGGTTTCGGTATTGAATTTACTGAGCTTCATGTGAAACTTCATGCACACACATTGCTCGATTTTGCCATCCATTACAGACAAAATGAAACACTAACTCAAAAAGGTATTTCTGTAAAAACAATGTCCGTTCACAGCGCAGTATCACATGGCAGACTGAGGCAACAGGCTTCCAGAGGTGTGACTTGGGCCTCCCATCTCATCTTTCACCAACGTACTTACAATAATAAGAGTCTGGGAACTTTCCAAAAGTCTCAAACAGAGAGGCAGCACAGCATCAGTTCAATAAATATGGCCACCCTGACACCATGAACAAATCCTTGAGAGTCATCTCCTACGATGCCATGTAATATTTCTTGACAATGATAACGTTTGGCTTTTGTCACAAAATGGCCCTGGATGCGTGACATCATCATGGGCACACCACACTGTGCAGAAGCAGGTGTGGGAATGCCATGCAACAGGTGCATATATATCAGGCAACTGTGCCTCATTTGAAGGCATGTAAGCATCATTTCCTGCTTCCTCAAGGAGCCGAATGACTGCCACTCCAAGAATACCACAGCTTAAATGACTGCAATTTTTTATGCTGTGTGTTGGTCCACATGTCTTGCAATGACAAGAGGAAAGGGTGAAGAAGTAAGCAAGAAGCATTACCACCCAGAGGATGTTCTGCTGGCAAACGACAAAGGAACACAGCTCTGTTGGTGGCTGCATGCAACTGTGGTGCAGTGGGTCATGGGTAGCTGTGGTTACTTGGAACTGTAACGGTGCCACTTTAAACAAATCCCCTTAAGGGGAGAAATCTCACCACAGAAAATAATGTAAACAAGAGTTAATAAGGACTGCATCCATTCCAAACTAATGATTATACTGTACTGAAATAACAATATTTTACATATATAAATTTAATATGCCAGTACCTTGAGATCGCATACAGAACAGTAACTTTACATTCTGAGTGTGAATGTGTCTGCATTTCATAAACATGCTTGGTTTCAGCTCACATTTTTGCTCATAAAATTTCTTTATAGCATCATAACACAATAGACAGTTCACAATCAACCTTGGCAGAACCATCACAGAAAGGATCATGGTTCCAAAATAATTCAATTCAATTCAATTCCCTTCTTTATTATTTATGTGCCGAGTCAACAGCCGCAAGGCCAATTACAGACAGAGCAATACTGTCAGGCAACCATTGCCGTGGTGACGTGGCGGGGAATGCCGCGGTTACTGCACAGCAGGAAACAACTCTGGATAGTGTTGCCCAGCAATACCTGTAAACAGGCAACATGGCAACAGGGAAAGCAAGGCGCTTTCCGTTGTCTGGCTGAGGGTTTATAAGAGAACTGCACTGCCTAAGGAGTCAGCTGAACTGGAACAGTCGCCGAGTTCAGTTGTAGCGAGCGAATCGTGAATGTGAAGGATACCGATAGTGTGAGAAGTTATGGGAGTTTGTAATACAGTGACATTGGTATAGCTCCCATGTTATAAGTACGTGAAGACTACTGAGGACAGAATGAATTTATTAGTGTGTAGGGTTTGTAAATTGTGTAAACCCGTAACAGTGTCATAATTAGTTGTAGCTATGATTTGTAGGTTGTTAAATAAACAAATTAACAATCTGAACGATGTCTTCAGTAGCAAAACACGTTACAATATTTTACATACATAAATTTTATATACTATCAGTACATTCAGTTTGCAAATGTTATTGCCTTCCAAAGTATACAGAACAATAACTTTACAATCTGTGTGTGTGGACATGCACTGAAACCTGGAAGGTCTTACCTGAATAAACCATTCATAAACTTGTTTGGTTCCAGCTAGCATTTTTGCTTGTTAAATTTCTTTATAGCATGATAACACAACTTCCATTTCACATCCAGCCTTAGCAGAATCATGAAAGAAAGGAACATGGTTCCAAAATAATAATAATTATTATTATTATTTAAGCCCTACTTAGTTGAGAGTCTACTGAGTTCTTTGCTTATGCATTGTGACATGTAGATCCATTGCTAGGTAACAGACCAATAAACATGCATTCTTGACAACAGACAGTGTTTTCCATGTGGTTCGCATATATCATTGCTAGGCAACAGCTCGGTAAACATGTTTCTGCAGAAGTGTACCAGGAAACAACAGGACGTTCACTTCTATGCAACAGAACTGTAAACAGCCTACAAATTGTTGAGAGGTGTTTTCTGTTGGGTCGACCTTGAGGCTAAATAATGCATAATTAAAAGTGAGTAGTCAGTCAGGAGAATGAGAACAAGAATGGAGCAAGTCTTAGGCAGTCATTTATTGTGAGCTGTTTAAATGATTGTGATTAAGAGAGATTGTACAAGAAGGTGACAATAAATCCAATCATCAAATCCAAAACCTGTTATTATCAGTCTCAGAGCCATAAACATCTGACAACTGCTGTCAGAAGTGGTCAGACTGGAAACTGCACTGAATTGAAGATCGAATTTTGTAGTTACAGTGCCATTCTAAGAAAATAGTGAAAATTATGGAACTGATGTTGGGAAAGATGGATTCTTTTCAAGCCAAAATGGAAGTTCGCCAAGAAAGGATGGAAGCCAAGATAGAGGACATACAGGTGAGGCCATACCAAGGAAACTGGAAACCAAAAGCAACCGCACTGCCATTTCCTCAATTTTCGCTGCTCCATTCAGTAACATGTTCAACTCAGGCTGATAACAGTTCTTGGAAATTGGGTTGTGTTGTGGTTGCCAGTCTCCCTGGTGTGCCCTCACCCTAAAAACCAACCAAGCCAAGATGATCACCAACCAGGAACAGATGATGACCAATATGGATGCCCACCATGCCAGGACAGAAGCTAACCAAAAGATGATGGCCAAGTTAGATGCCCATCTTGAAAGAATGACAGACACTACGGATTTGGAGGCAAATCCAGAGGAAATACAGTCTGAAGCGGAGCATCAGGAGGTCCCTAACAAAGTAGCGGCACTGAAATTTTCTGGAGCACAAAAGGAATGGCACAGGGGCTACAATCTAGATGCAGAATGCCACTGTCAGCTGGAGGAAAGGACCCAGAGAAATTGTGGATCCTGGAATAAGTTGACAGCTGCCAGAAAGATGGCCCCTCTGTACAGGAGTGAGTACGGGAGTACGGGAGCAAGGTATAAGTCGTCACGATCAGACGAGGGCCAAGGCTGGACAAAGAACTTTGAAAAGACCGACATTTGGAAAGAGGTGTCAGCTGAAATTGGAACACAAAATGGGATGGAACAGAGGCCTGAGACAGGAGCTATGAAGCAAGAAGGAATTCAACATCACCCTCAAGGAGACTGTAGGACTGGAGTTTGTGAAACAAGCAGCCAATCTTCTGCCGGGTTATGAAAAATCAGGAATTCGACATTTTGGAAAGGTCGGCCGCTTCCAAAATAGAAGAGACTACTATGGCTTTGGCATAAGATGAGCCAGAAATGTGCAAGTACCAGACACTTGGGATAGTTTTGCCCCCACCATTTGAAAAGAAAAACAAGAGGGTGATGGTGATACACTTGGATTTAATGGCACCTTAGCAGGAAGCAGCCTTAAGGAGCGAAAGCGGGAGCGGTTCAAGAAGGAACACTGAGGAAAAAACAAAAATACCGAGCAACCTGCAGGAAGGTGAGACATCACAAGCAGAGACCTTAGAAAAGGAATGGTGACATGCCTGTGACTGTTCGGGATGAATGGCCTTAAGGAGGAAGCAATGTGACATGTAGACCAATAAACATGCTTTCTTGACAACAGAAGAAGCATTTTCTATGTGGTTCCCACATACCACAGCCAGACAATGGCTTTGTAAACACATTCCCACAGAAGCATACCACAGAATAGGACACCCATTTCAAGGCAACGGAGCAGTAAACACTCCTACAAATTGCTGAGATACAGTGTTTTCCATGGGGTGCACTCCAAGGCTATGTATCACAGGATTCCAACTGAGCAGTCATTCAGGAGAATAAGAAAGAGAATGAAGCGAGTCTTAGGCAGTCATTTATTGTGAGCTGTTGTGATTGTGATTAAGAGAGACTATAAGAGGTGGAAATAAATCAAATCATCAAATCAAAACCCTTTATTATTGGCCACAGAGACAAAAACATATGACAGTATAACTGCCAAGACTGTGTATAATTTTGTAGATACTATGTTATCCATTAGTGTTCCTTTTCTATGCAGACTTTGTGCAGAACATGACTAATACATTATCATCTCACAGTCTGCAAACATAACATTGTGTAATTAGTTATTTCTCTTTAGCTTGTGCTGGGGGGAATGTCACCAAATTCACCATAAATTTTTCATACCTGTCCATCACTTGATAACGTGCTGTGCTGGCGATGTGATCGGTGTCTGGCGTGGTACTGCAGGAAGATGTATGGTGTTTAACATACTTATATAGATAGTTGTCTTACCTTGTGCAAATACTACGTTGAATATTTTTGCCTTTGTTGTGTTTATCTATGAGTAGATTTATCTTTCTGTATTTGTACAGAGAGGTTCTTACCATTGTTGACCAATTCCTGCCCGAGCTTCACGGTGACCGGTGCATCGTCAGCTGCTTGCTGAACATGAATTTTGCCAATGACTCAGCATGCCTCTTGGCCGATAATGTTTGGAATTAATGGAAGTTACTAATTATGTGGACTGATTGATGGCATTATGTTTCACATCAATCAGTGCTGCTCATGCATGGGAATTTATGATTTGTCAGCAGTGAGCACCAGTTATCAGCTCCATCAGCCGTTTGCTTTCAGTGGCAATTAGTGAGCATGTGTTCCATCATGGTGCGGTATACTTTGGAGGAACGTGTGATACGTATGTCAAGTACAGTTCTGCTTGAAAGTGTTGATGAAAAGTTCATGATGAAAGAGCACCCAGCAGACAAACAATTCAGAATTTGGTGAATAAACTTCAATGAATGAAAATATTAATAGAGAAGAAACAAAAACACAAGCACCAAGTGCTTACTGAGGACAAGGTACATAACAAAAGAGCAAGACTTGAACATACACCTAGAATATCACTGAAATGTCTAGCTCAAAAGAATGGAGTGTCATTATCTAATACAAGAAGTTGAAGCTTTTAGACACTATAAGACAAGAGTAATCCACGTCTTGCAGCCACGCAATCAATTTAGCAGAGTTCATTTCAGCTGTTGCTTTGTATGGTTTGTCGCTAAAGGTGAGATCGATACGCAATTGACATTCTTTTCTGATGAAGAGTGGTTTCACTCCCAGGGATACATAGATACACAAAATAGTCACTATTGGAATACATCTAACCCACGAAGCCCAGCTCCATCCAGTGAAAGATATAATCTTGTATGCTGTGAGGGCAAGGATTGCTGGGCCTGTGTTTCTTAATGAAACAATTATTTTTGTGATATATATATATATATACACAGGGGATGGACAAAAATATGGGAACACCTGGTGAAATGTATGCCTGAATTGAAGTGTTTATTTTAGCGATGTTTGTAGGTACAACCTCCGCAATACGTTGCAAGCTTAATTTGTTGTCGAGACAGTGTTCTGTGCAGTTTTTAGTGCATCGTGTCAGAGGTAACAGAATTCGAACGCAGGCAAATTGTTGGGGCCTGTATGGTGGGTGCTTCGGTAACCAAGGTAGCCGAGGTTTCTGGTGTTTCACAAGGCACAGTATCCAAGATTATGACCTCACACACGAGGACTGGAAAAACCGCATCCGATAAATACCAGCGTGGACAGAAATGTGTTTTGTAGGATCGAGACAGACGGATACTGCGTAGGATTTTGACGAAAAATAAGAAGACTACAACTGCAAAAGTGACTGCTGAACTGAATGTCATGCTCACAAACCCTGTCAGCATCAAAACAGTATGAAGGGAACTCCACAAGTGGGTTATTTCTGGGCAAGCTGCAATTCCAAAGCCACTCATCAGTGATCAAAATGCCACTAAGAGGAGAGTGTGGTGCCAAAGTCATAAAACCTGGACTGTGGAGCAATGGAAGACGGTCATTTGGTCGGATGAGTCACCTTCACGCTGTTTCTGACTTCTGGCCGAGTTTACGTCTGGAGAACGCCATCCCAAGCTTACGATCCAGATTGTTTGCTGCCAAAAGTGAAACATGGTGGGTATTCAATCATGGTATGAGCAGCCATATAGTGGTATTCTGTCGGACCCATCATTAATCTGCAAAGTCACATCACTGCCAACGACTATGTGACCATTTTGGGTGACCAAGCCCATCCCATGGTGCAAACTTTGTTCCCCAATGGTGATGCAATTTACCAAGACGACAATGCCCATGTTCACACAACTCACATTGTCCCAAACTGGTTTTCTGAGCACTAAGATGAAGTGACACATCTGCCATGGGCCCCACAATCACCAGATATCAATATTATTGAGCCTTTGTGGTCTGTTTTGGAGAGCAATCTGTGTGCACGCTATCCACCTCCATCATCGTTAACAGAACTTGCCAATGTTTTGCAGGAAGAATGGTACAAGACTCCCTTGCAAATCATACAGGACCTCAATTTATCCATTCCAAGGAGACTGCAAGCAGTTCTGCAAGCCAGAGGTTGTCCTACTCAATATTAGTCACAGTAAAGTGTTTTTTGTTGGGTGTTTCAATATTTTTGTCCATCCCCTGTATATACAGGTCATTCTCAGGCAATTCTTACCAGAGTCAACAGAAAAGAGACCCTATCGCTCATTTTAGCTAGACTCAGCTACTACCCACATTGCACATAGGTCTATACAAGCTCTGTCCGATGTCTTCAGGGACAAATACAAGATGTGTCCAGGATCCATTAGGACTCATTTCTTTAATTGTTGCCCTGCAATGCCATCTGTTGATGACTTGTGGCATTAAGTTTCTTGAAGAATCAGCTGTAGCTGTCCATAATTTCAAAGCGCATCATGTGTTCTGACCTTGAATGTAACAGCACTGTCTTGACAGTCGTCGGAAAATGGCGGTTGAACAGAGAGCCAACATCAAATTTTGTTTGAAGTTAGGCAAAACAGCCGGAGAAGCATACAAAATGATGAAAAGTGTGTACAGTAGTGAATGTTTCAGTCACTCGAACATTTTTCAATGGTATGATGGACTTCGTGACAGCAGGGAGGACACTGAAGATGCTCCACATGCATCAAAGCTGAGAACAAGTTGCACTGAAGAAAATGTGAAAAAAGTGACCAAAATCCTTGCATCAGACAGATGTGTTTCTGCAAGACTCATTGAGGAGCTTTTGGGAATACTAAAAAGTACTGTGCATCAAATTTTGACCAAGGATTTGGGCAAACAGAAGGTCTGTGCACGGTTTGTGCCACACACACTGTCAGGCGATGAAAAACATGCCAGGGTGGAACATTGCAAAGACATGTTATGGTTGGCCCAAAGTGATATAAAATTTACAAAATCGATTCTTACTGGCGACGAGACATGGTGTTTTCAATATGAGCCTCTCACAAAGTGCAGAGGGAAGCGTGGTTGAGCCCAAATAAGCCAAAACCAAAGAAAGTGTGCATGCAAAAGAGTCGAGTAAAGACACTGCTAACCGTTTTCTTTGATTCCAAAGGAATCATTCACAAGGAATTTCTGCCAGAAGGTCAATCAGTGAATTCTGATTATTATCTCGGAGTCCTCAATTGTTTGTGGGTGAGAATTCTTCGAATTCGACCTAAATATCAAGAGCAAGGTACCTGGTCGCTCCTCCACGATGATGCCCCACCACACAAATCAAAGATCGTGCACAATTTTTTACCAGAAAAGGAATCACAGACCTTGATCATCCTCCGTATTTGCCAGATTTGGCTCCAGCAGATTTCTGGTTGTTCCCAAAAGTTAAGTTGTCAGTGAAAGGAGACCGTCACAATACCATCCAGGACATCCAAAGGGAATCTACTGCAGTTTTAAATGCGATTCCACAAAAGGAGTACAGTGACTGTTTTCAAAAACTTTTCAATCGATTCTAGCTATGTATTGATTCAGAAGGAGACTATTTTGAATAAAAAGAGTGACATTTTGAAAATAATTCACATCTTGTATTTTGCCAGCTCATTCACCTGATCTTAATCACTATGACCTTTTCTTCTGTGATTCTTTGAACGACAAAGTTAACAACAGTAAACTCCATTGGAAAAAAAACTAAAAGAAAATATCTGTAGGGAAACCGCAAATATTCCTGCAAAACAGCCTTAAATGGTTGATCACAACCACTTCTGCTGGTGCGAGGAATGTCTACATATAGAACGAACAGCATTTTCAACACCTCCTGTGATCTGTGAATTGTAACTTCTTCATTTTGGATGTTATCAGCCACAGGAATATTAATTCATCAGCAAAATTCATATGCACTGCACAGCCAGCAGTGCACCAGTCACCATGAACTAAAAGTAAAAAGGTAAACTTGTTAATTAAGCACTATGCCATGAAGATGTGTGGGGGAGTGAATGTATAGATCCACATTTTCTTGACCTCAGAACTACTTGGAGGTGAGTGATCAGCTTCATGCCCCAGCCGCTTTATCCAATGGAAAGAGACCCCGGTACCCATTGTATAGGAGGTTGGGTGGACCCCAGAGCCAGTCTGGACAATTGGAGAAGTCAAAATTCTTGACCCTACTGGGACTCAAACTCTGACCCCTTGCACATCAAATCCATAGCCAGTAGCTATACCAACTACACTATCCCAGCTCCACTTACCATGAACTGCTCAACAAAAGTAAGAACCTGGCGGGAGTAACTGTGACTTTCTTCGGTCACATGTTACAGGTAGGAAAAGATGTCATCCTCTATGAGGTTGGCCGAACTACGGCTGTGTCTTTGGTGGGGACGAATCATGGACCAGGGATGTGTCGGGACACAGCCTTGGGACACCTCCTCGTGGTCCCGCTGGGCAATGAGAGTCTCAGGGTCTGGATTAGTATGACCAACCGGGATTGGTAGCTAAGTTCCCATAAAGGGCAATGGCATTAAGACCACAGCCTCCCACACAGCAGCATAATGACTCTTGGGTATCACTACGGTCTACCCAGGATGAATGCGGGAGAGCATTCCTATGGGGGTAGCTTCAGCTACTTGAGCTGTCTCCCTAGAGTACTGATAAGGTGCCGCAAGCCTTCGGGCTCAACAGTCTAAAACGGTCTGACCAACCCATGTGGAGGGGTGGGAATATAGTGAGCTTTTATCCCACCCCCAGGGCAACTGCTTCATGCAGGTTTCCCTGGTCACAACCTCATGATTAGCGCGTGTCGCACTCCCAATGATCATCTGGGATAGCCACCTCCCCCCCAGATTAAGCACTCTTGGTCCTGGAGGCTTATGAGGGTGTATCGTTAACAGGACCAAACCACCTAAGCCAAGGTGTGACACATCATGCTGAGGGCTGCATGGCACTGGGGTGGTTATTAGCCAGTGTCTTAAACGATCCCCTCGGCGCACCAGGCAGCACCCCATTGTATTCATGCCTTCCACCTGTATGGGGCACGGTGGGTGGTGACCTTCTATATCCCCATGACTCATGGGACCAAAATGAAAGGTACCAAAACAAAAACCAGACTCCCTTGGGAGTCAGTAGTACTGACATACCACTGCAGGGACCTAGTACTTCTAGCATACCTACAGTAGGAGAAGGTCTGGGACACCTAGTCTCTGGGGCAAGTGGACTCCGTCTGGAAAAGAAGACACTGTCTGGATGTACCAGATGGAAACATAAGAAGGCAAGAGCTAGAGCAAGCAAAGCAGAAACTGGGGGCATTCAGCAACCAGGAAATGCAGGCTCACCAAAGCAGAGAGAAACCCCTACTGGCGCCCTTAAGAGGCCAAGGTCGGAGAGCAGTACCCCCACAGAAACAGTCAGAGCTCCAAAAAGGCCCAGGGACACTAAGGGACCAGGGATCTACAAGGAGGCTGTGACCAACATAAAGGTAGCTATCTTCAGGGAAACATATCCCAAAGATAAGCTAACAGAAGATGACCAGAACTCCATTCTGGATATACTGGGAGGGCTGTTACATAGGACTCCATTAGGAGAACTACCACACCTGAAGTCCTACAGTCTGGAGGGAGGGGCACTTATTTTTATATGCGCTGACCAACAGTCTGGTAAACGGCATATCAAAGCCATTGACAATTACAGGCTGGAATCATGGGCCAAGCTGAATGCTATGCATGCCAGGAACCTACCCAAGCCTGTTAAGGTGGCTCTCAGGATTAAGGACAAAGGAAGAGCTACTGAATTGGATTGCACATCTTAATCCAGGACTCCATACTGAGCACCGGAGAGTACTTGATAAGCAATCTGAGCCGAAAGGACAGAGGCTTACCCTACTTATAGACCGGGGCTCCTATACCATTATACAGAGGATCAGATATAAGATAATTACAGGGCTCTCAAAGGGGACTGTTAAAGTGCTGAAAGACACTGAGGCTCAGCACCAAAAAGAAACTGTGATCAACACAGCATCTTAAAAATCAGGCTCCGAGGGGGAGGGGGATGATGTACCCACTCCTTCAGACCAAAGTAAAGCAGATCAGGGGACACCCTCAAAGGGAACCCAGTCTGAGACCAAGAAGGAATAGTAAACAATTTACACATACACAATACACACATAACATGAAATTCCTTCAAATTAACCTACACCACAGCAAAGCAACCACGGCAACTTTATGCCAGCTGCCATCAGCTAGCCGAGGGAAAGGCAGATGTAGCACTTATTCAGGAACCTTGGTTATATAAGGATCAAATAAGAGATTTAAACAATACAAGGTGAACAGTTTACTCTGCGGCACCTGGTAATAATACAGGATCCTGTGTTTATATCAGGGATCATATTAATGCCTTACCTTTGCTGGAGCTCTGTTCTAGGGATGCAACAGTGGTGAGGATAACATACATGTATCAAGGAGGTTGCATGGAGCTGATGGTTGCTTCAGTCTACCCTCCATATGACTCAGATGAACTGCCACTAAGGAAATGAGGGACATCACAGACTACTGCTACAGCAGGAAAAAGCAACTCATCATTGGGTGTGATGCCAATGCACACCATATCTTGTGGGGGAGCACTGGCACCAATCCAAGGGGAGAAAGCCTTGTGGAATTTTTGGTGAGTTAAAACCTGACTATTATAAATCATGGTAACAAACCAACCTTTGTGTTCCACAATAGGAAGGAGGTTATTGACTTGACACTAGGGACAGATAAAATAGGAAACCTGGTAAGTAATTGGCATGTATCTGGCGAGCCGTCTTTATCAGACCACAGATATACGCTTTCAAATAGGTAAGGTAACAACAAAACAAGTTACCTTTAGGAACAGTGGCCTCCGTAGTCTAGGGGTAACGTTCCCACCTCATGACTCAAGGTACGTGGGTTCAAACCCAGCGGAAGTCGTGGAATTTTTAAGGGCTGAAAAATTCAGGGAACAAGTCCTCCAGCAGGGACTTTAAGCCGTGGGTCCCATGTCATTGATTTACGCCACGTAAAAGAACCTCATGTCTCTAGGAGACCTCTGAGTGAAATTATTAGGTAAAACTTTAACACCCAAGTAGTTTCCAATGCCTCTGGTAGATGGGGGAAGTATCAAGGTACCAAGGGCCAACCTCGTTGGCTCAACGGGGCTGATAGCACGCACCATCTACTGGTAGGGGATGGGGACAGTAGAAATTAAAGGGGGACACACAATGGACCAATACTTGGTCTAAGTGCATGGAGAAACCCACCCCCTCCAATAATAATAATAATAATAATAATAATAATACCTTTAGGAATCCTAGGAGAACCAATTGGGAGTCATAGAAGGACGACCTAAAGGTGAATCTGGAGATTATTTCGCGAAATGTATGCATGATAAGGGACATAGATCGATCTGTTGACCAGCTGCAACAGGCCATGATCTTGTCTTATTTTCATAATTGTCCAGCCAAGACCACTCGCTTACCAAGGAATGCACTTTGGTGGAATAACAAGCTGAGTGGGCTAAGAGCTAAAACAAGACAGCTATTTAATATAGCAAAAAGAACAGGGCTGTGGGACACCTACAAGGAAACCCTCACCTGTTATAATAAAGAAATAAGGAAAGCCAAGAGATCCTCATGGAGGAAGTACTGCCAGGAGATCAGTGATGTACCAGGCAGTGTCATACTCATGAGGGTAATGGCAAAACAGGCGACCAACAAGGTCAGTACTATCAAGCTGCCTGATGGTAAGTATACCCAAACTGGGAAAGGGACACTCAAAGAACTGTTCAGAGTTCACTTCCCCGATTCAAAGCTGAGTGATGATTCAGGTGACAGGCAGGTCCAGCAGAACCTGGGCATATGTAGACACAGGGGAGACTGGAACCTGGCTGGTCAGGTAACCAATCAATCAAAAATTAGATGGGCATTAGGTACCTTCAAACAATTTAAGTCTGTGGGAACATATGAAATTTTTCCAGCACTTCTGCAGCAAGGGATGGAACATTTAGTCCCACACCTATGCCGCATATTCAGAGCCTGCATGGCACATGGGTTTATCCCTGCGGCCTGGAGGCAAGTCAAAGTGACATTTATACCAAAGCCCAGGAAACGTGATTATACTGAGGCTACAGCTTATCGTCTTATCAGCCTGTCGTCTTTCCTTTTGAAAATGATGGAGAAAGTAGTAGATAGATACATTAGGGACAGTGCATTGAAGATTCATTCTCTGCATCGAAACCAACATGCTTACCAAATAGGAAAATCTACTGAAACTGCACTGCATAATGTGGTTACATGCACATAAAATGCCATTGAACACAAGGATATTGCCCTTGGAGCACTCCTTGACGTACAGGAACCTCTTTTGATACGACAGAAAATGCTGCTGAAAGGCATGGCATGGAGCCTGCAATATGCAGCTGGATCTGTGCTACACTGGAAAGCAAGAATATAAGTGCTAGATTGTCTGGAGAGACCCTGCGAGCATCTGCAGCGAGAGGGTGTCCAGTGTTCTCTCCCCTCTCCTGTGTAAACAACACAGCAAGCCATGAATAAACATGGACAATACTAAGAATCTCCTTTCGCAAGATAGACAGGTGGCACAAGATCAGCCACCTCCAAGAAAGACAACAGAATTGACATAAACCTGAATGGTTTATAAATTTTAATCTTAAACTACAAAGTTTTTAAAAAACTTTAAAAATTTTAATACCAGGAAGGCTGCTGTGACTGAAAAGTTTAACATTGTGTACATTGTGTATTTCAGACATTACGTGTGTATGGATATAATTTAGCACCTATTGTAATAGTAGTTCCCGGAAAAAGTACTGATGCCCTCTGAGGATCATCCATATGGATCAAAACATGTAAGGGTGATGAGTTTTTAAGTGATAAAACTTAAATAGTCACACTGGATGGTGTTGTTTCTGTCATTGTAATTGCTAGTGTGACGGACCAGAATGAAACAAATCAGATTAATAAAGGGTTAATCCAAAGGGGAAGCACAATAGGTCATTGAAGGACACAGTGCGAGTGCCGGTTTTTATGGCTCACCCCTCATACTCATACTCAAAATAAGAACCTCCTTGTACATGTATATGTAGAAAATTTGTTTATGTTCATTAATAGCTCTTTTCTGTATGTTTAATTACATTCATTCTGACCATAATGGTGTCTATATTTCAGGATGTGCTGTAAATGCCGATTCTTCAGTACTGTTTTTGTGCCTCTTACATGTGCTCTGTGTCTAATGTTTAGCCACTGTACTTTCTGTACAATAGAAAATAACAAAAAAATCTTTCATGACAACCAATCACCAGATGGCACTCCGACAGTGTCAGGTATATTATGGTGACGCGCTATCTTACGTCCATCTACACGACAACCACTACAATCGAAACGGACACTTTCATGGCAACGAATAGGTGGAAACTGTGGAATTCCCACAGCAACAAATCATAGTAAGGAACTGTCGTTGAGTAATAACGGGAAATACTGCACTTCCTACGCAATGGCCCATTGTTATTGCGTTTCCATGCAGGTATCTACTCCAGACACGTTACATTATATTTACTTCAAACAAAGAGTAACTGGCAACACATGTCTATAAACTGTCAAACAGTTACAAATCCTCAGCATAATGACAACTCTTAAGTTATTACATGGATACAGTCTGCATCGAAGATGGAAAATGAATAAATGATAATCATCAGCATTTACACATCCTGCGAAGCCCATGACATAGTATCAAAGCACTGCACAAGGAAATTGTGCATGTTTTTTCCTACTATGGAATTTATCTCAAGCATTCTTCAGTTTACATATTATCTAATCTCATCTGTATCATATTGGCTTAAAAGAAAATGGGAGTGGTACATCACAAGCAACATTCAATAACCTACACTTCCCTAGACACATTTCAGAAAAAGAAAAAGCCTTCAAAATCTAATCAGCATCACAGTGCAATTGTTTCATGAGTACAGACAGAGCTGGAGATCAGAAAGACAACCGGAACTGCTGCACATTTGTGTTATCTGCCTAACAATGCACATAGAGCTCACCTCAGGTTCAGCCTTTATTTCTGGAAATGTTACTGGGACAGGATCATCTCCCTCTTCTGCATCTGAGCCTTCCTTCACTTTTATATTCATGGCCTGATTTGTATCATGAGGTGTTGGGTATGTCTCACCATGTGGACACACTAAAACGTTCTCTGAATTTGTGTAGTTCTGTAAAAATTGTCACACCTTTGTCAGAAATGGATGTACACCAAAATATGAGGGTTGAAACTTTAATAGTGGCAACTATTTATTTACAACTGATATGAAATAGATGCATGTTTTGAAGTTTTACTGTCCTTCAATGTAGTCACCAGCATTGTGTACAACCCGTTGCCAGCGATGTGGAAGTTGTAGGATACCTTTAGCAGTGCCTGTTGTATTCATAGTTCAAATAGAGCAGTCTACTGCCTGAAGAATCTCTGGAACAGTTCTGAAGCAAATGCCACGAAGTGGTTCTTTCATCTCAGGAATCAAGTCGAAGTCACAAGGGCTTAAGTCCGGGGAGTATAGTGGATGGTACAGCACTTCCCAGCCCCACTGATCGAACAAATCAGCCACAGCTTGCGCTGCATGCCACCGAGCACTGTCCTCCAAAATGATGGGTGGGTTCTGCAGAAAGTGTCGCTGCTTCTTTCTCAAAGCTGGTCACAGGTTGTCTTCCAAAAATGAACAGTAATTTTGCACACTGACTGTCTGCTGTCGGGAAACAGTACCCATTAGGATAACACCATCACAGTCATACACAAGAATCACCATAACTTTCACACTGCTGCGGTTCTGATGAACTTCTGACTTTCGTGGTGACCCATAATGATGCCATTCGTTCGACTGGCATTTCATTTGTGGCTCATATGATTTGTTTGGCCCATGTCTCATCCAGTGTGATGATACAGCATAAGAAAGCCTCTCCTTCGCGTGCATAGTGCTCCAAGTGGTTCGAGCAGCATCGTATCATAGCCATTTCTGCATTTCCGTCAAATCATGCAGAACCCATCGTGATGAAATTTTTCTCATGCCCAGGTGATCCTTCAGAATGTGAAGCACAGTCATATGCACTAATCCTGTCTCTAAGGCCAGCTCACAAATTGTATGGCATCGATCACTCTCCAGTAACACAGAAAGAGCATAACTTCTCCTTCACTGACACTAGGACGACCTGGCCAATGCATGTCTGCCACATTCTGGGTCCCTCACAGAAGGCTTTTACCCTCCTTGCCACTGTTCTGAAAGGCAATGCAGATTCCCCAATAAGCCTCTTGAAGACCCTGATGACACTGTCGTGCTGTACAGTTCCTGGCACATTCAATCTTTATCCAACTCTGTTGTTCCTGTTTCAAAAACATTATGACAACACTACATTAGACCGCCAGGTCACATAAGGCTCTGTTCTTCTCATCACTGTCCATGAGCGTGATGTGGGAAGGGAGAGTCCATTTGCTCTGAGGTAAGGTAGGTATGTAACTAACGTGTGGTATAAGCAACATTATTTGGTTCCGTTGCATGGCATCTCTACAGCAGTGTTGCCACTATTAAAGTTCCAACCCTTGTACACTAAAAAGCATATGCTCTCCTTCATATGGTTCTCATTATATCTAACTCATAACAGGTATTTTGTAATGATATTCTCTACAACTATCGAAATCATCATAAATTATTCGGTTCATAGCTCTGTGACTTTCCTGAGAAATTAATGGTCTATGTGGCAGTACAGAAATTATGTTTTTATCGTATCTAAAACTGATTAATGATGAGCTTCATAACTTGTAACTTGCCTTCTCAAGGACTCAGCTCCATGGGAGTTAGTTTGTGTACGTAAGGGCTCATTACTGTGATCACTCATGCTCATCATAGCTCTGTAACCTAAGGCAAGCAGACTCAGTAAAAAACCTCCAAAATTATTTTCTTTACTCTATCTTAATAGCACCTTTGCATATGCAACTCAGTCTCCCAAGTGATCTGCTTCTCTCAGATTATCCATTCAAAACTTTGTATGCGTTTCTCACTCTAGCATGTGTGCTACATGACTTATCCACATCACTCTTCTTGAAATGATCCCTCTCCTAAAGAAAATGCCAAACTCTTATAATGTGTACACCAAGGGTAAGAAACTCCCCAGACACAAAATTTTAGATTCTGTGGGCATGAGAACTAACATGTGACAATGAAATTATTGTTTGTGCACACAAGCACAAGACAGAAACCTTTCTCACAGCAGGAAATATTTCTTCAGCTCTCTGCAATACAATTCTTGGCACCCTTGTTGCAAGAGAATGCAGAATCCTTTGTAACACTGAAACTTGTTTATCACATGATAAATATTTTGCAGGATTCATTGGAACTTGTTTACAAAGTCCAGTAATTTAAATTCTTGGTTTGAATAAGTGCACCAGTAAATAACTGTGAACAGTTCTGTAACTATGTAAGGCTATTTGCTACTATAGAACTTCTCTGAAAAACTGTTCAGTTTGCACAGTATTTAATTTCATCTATATTAGATCTACTTAAAAGGAAATGGAAGTGGTACAACATAAGCAACAAGCAAGAAACTGTAAGTGTCTAGAGAAACTTCAGAAAAAGGCAGTCTTCTGGGATTTGGCACCATGTATATGTGGTGTTAACCGACGTTTCGGAGGAACGTATCGCCTCCATCTTCAGGGGAGAAGGAAATATATATAAGAAATCCGCAAGCGAAGAGACCATGAGAACTGGTAAAACCAGACGGGTGTTGGAAATATACACAGCTATGTGAGGGAAGGGAATGAAGGGGGGAAGGGCAAGCCTACAAGCGAAATCAGTAGTGTCCAGAGGGGGGGAGGAGCTGGGACAAGCAGGGTTCTGGGTTGGGGGAGAGAAANAAGAGAACAGATGAGAGGCTTCCATGACTTGCTGAGACAAAACCCCCCTCTCTGTTCATATTTTCGGGATGGAGTTCAATCTCAATGGCTTCCCTAATGATGCGATCCATATAGCGGGTCTTGGTGGCGAGGATGGAGGTATACTGAAGCCCTGTGTTCTGTGTGATCAAGACAGCCTACATGCGGAGCTGGTGCTCCTGAGGGATGTATTCAAGAAGAACGGATACAACAACTGGCAGATCCACGAGTTCTCAACCGTCGGCCCAACAACAGCCAGCCTGAAGACAAACCAGGCTCAGTCGCCTTCCTTCCCTACGTCCGGACCATATTCAACTGTATCAGCAGAGTGCTGTCCCAGCACAACATCAAAGCAGTGCATCTGCCTCCAAACAAATTATCCAATTTCCTCCAGCCGGTCAAAGATGGCCTCGGCCTAAAGACACCGGGTGTATACAGTATCCCATGAGAGTGCGGCAAAGTCTATATTGGGCAGTCAGGCCACTCCGTGGACATCAGGATCAAGGAGCATCAGCAGCACATCCGTCTCGAACATCCGGACAAGTCCGCCGTAGCTGAACACAGCATCGATCTGGGACACCGTATTCAGCTTCAGAATACTTCCATCCTCGCCACCAAGAACCGCTATATGGATCGCATCATTAGGGAAGCCATTGAGATTGAACTCCATCCCGAAAACGTGAACAGAGAGGGGGGGTTTTGTCTCAGCAAGTCATGGAAGCCTCTAATCTGTTCTCTTCAACC
>NW_019725433.1:56493-58028 GCF_002891405.2 Cryptotermes secundus
TGGGTATGTCTCACCATATGGACCCACTAAAATGATCTTTGAATTTGTACAGTTCTGTAAAGACATCATAGCTTTTATCAGTCATGGCTCTATAACACCATACAATTTACGCTGTTTTTCATGACATTTAACACACAACAGCTACTCTGTGCAGATTTCTTATCTACAGACTTCAAAATCCTTGACAAGTAGACTTCAAAATCCTTGACAAGTATTAACATCATAGCGCACTGACCTTCCTGAAAAACTAACAGTCCCTGTGGGCAGAAAATGTCTGCTCTTTATGGTACTTAAGGGCTCATTACTGTGTTCACACATGCCCATCATGACTTTGCATCCTGACAAAAAACGAAGTCCAAACAACCCAAAATTATATCTTGATAATGCATCTGCATAAATGTCTCCCAAATGGTTTCATTCTTTCAAGTTTTCAGTCTACGCTTGCTATACGTTTATCATTCTCACATTTGTGCCATATGACCTAACCATAGCACTCTCCCTGAATTGATCCCTCTCCTACATATGTGAGTAATTTCATAAATGCACAGGTTCACAACGCTGCGGATTAGATGACACAACAACAGTGAGCCTCACACCCGTTACAGTTCAGGGCTTGAGAAAGACGTGCATTATTTTGTTTCATTTATAATGTACTGTTCTTAAATAACGTGAGTTAGAAATGGAGCCTGCATGGTTCTCGGGTATTGTGACTGTTGAAGATCAAAGGTCGTACATTAAAATCTAAACTTTACGTGGAAAAAACCCAACACAAATCCACAGTGCTTTAAGTGAAGTTTGTGGCGAGTTAACACTAGACCGTAGTACAGTTTCTCGCTCAGCTAGTCGTTTTCGTGGCAGTCGTGTGAGATGATCCAAGGCCAGGAATGCCGAAAACATCAACAGATGAAAGACATGAGAAACTTGTGTCAGATGCTCATGAAGATGATCATCATGCGACATGTGAGGAACTTTCTAAAACCACAGGGATTCCAACAAACTCAATATTCCGAATTCTGACAAATGATTTAAAGAAGAGAAAGATTTCTGCGTGATTGGTCCCTCACTGCTTGACTGCTGAACAGAAGCAGAAACGCCTCAACATTGCAACCTTGCTGAAACAAAGATTTGACATTGAAGGGCAAGCATTCTTGTATCAACTTGTTGCTATTGATGAAACGTGGGTCAGAGACTTTCAATGGGAGCTGAAATCACAGTCCGAGTGGAGAGGTCCATCTTCCCCACGACCAAAAAAATTTCGACGATCTCAATCAAAGGTCAAACAAATGATGATCTTTGCTTATGATCACCAAGCAATCATCATGACAGGCAGAGTTTCGTGCGGAAAAAGTGCCACAGAAGTTTATTATCGTGACTTGATGCAAAATCTGCGCAGAAAAATACACAAAAACCGACCTCACTTGCTCGAGGCTTAGCCGATCATTCTCCATGACAACGCTCGCTGCACATCAGGATTTTCGTAACAGAACAGCTCTGACAATACAGTTGGGAGGTGTTGCCTCATGCTCACTACAGCC
>NW_019725433.1:58432-58790 GCF_002891405.2 Cryptotermes secundus
GCAGTGAGATTCCACGGTGACAAAGAAAACGTGGAAAGTTTACAAAGAGCATCAGTTACAACAAATATATGGAAAGTTCCCACAGCGACAAACGCAATAACAGTGGGACGCTGCCCGGGGATGCCTGGGAAAACAATCGCGTTTCCTCAGAGATGAAAGGAAAAGAACTGTTCATAGTGTTAAATCACAACAGATGGTTAATTAGGTAGCAGCAGCCGAGGTTATAAAGCCGGGTTTACACCAAGGAAACTGGCAACAGTAATGCAACAGCGATTTCAAAGAAATATCGCCGGTTTGAAGAAGGTGTGGGGCACTCTCTTGTCAACGTGTGTAGTCTTGTCATTACTCCGATGACAAC
>NW_019725434.1:0-268 GCF_002891405.2 Cryptotermes secundus
GCGTTTCTTGCTTGCTATCTTTGCGTAGATAGCTTGCTAGCTTTGGTTGTCTAGCTTGCTTGTTTTGCGTTGCTACCTTGCTTGTTTTCGTTACTATCTTGGTAGCTTTGCGTTGCTAGCTTGCTAGCTTTGCGTTGCTAGCTTGATAACTCTGCGTTCTAGCTTGCTTGTTTGCGTTGCTAGCTTGCTATCTTTGCGTTGCTAGCTTGCTAGCTTTCCGTTGCTAGCTTGCTAGATATGTGATGCTAGCTTGCCAGCGTTGGGTTGC
>NW_019725434.1:306-453 GCF_002891405.2 Cryptotermes secundus
GCTAGCTTGCTTGCGTTGCTACCTTGCTAGCTTTCCTTTGCGAGCTTGCTAGCTTTGCGTTGCTACCTTGCTAGGTTTGCGTTGCTAGCTGGCTAGCTATGCCTTGCTTGCTTGCTTGCTTTGCTTTTTTGCTTGCTAGCTTTGCGT
>NW_019725435.1:0-458 GCF_002891405.2 Cryptotermes secundus
TGTACGTGCCAACGTCAGAGTACGAAAATGAAGTGGAAAATGTGTGTAACACAATTGAAGAAATTCTTCAGGAAGATGGAAAAGGTGACACAAACAGCATCATATTAGGAGACTGGAATAGCAGTGTTGGAGATGAATCATATCAGAATATTGTTGGATCACATGGACTAGGAAGACGGAATCACAGGGGTCAAATGCTTATTGACTTTTGTGAAAGAAATGGACTGATTGTTACCAACACTTATAAAGAGAAACTTTACACATGGAAGGCACCTGGAGATTGGAGGCGGCATCAGCTGGACTACATCGTTGCGAAACATCGATTCAGAAACAGTGTGAAGGATGTGAAGATGCTGCCTGGGGCAGATATTGACTCTGACCACAGCTTACTGGTTGCAAAGTTTCAAACCAGGTTGAAGAAAATTATAAGTTTCCAAAAGCACAGACCTAGATGGGAT
>NW_019725436.1:0-254 GCF_002891405.2 Cryptotermes secundus
ACATAAACCCAACACAATACAAATTATTCGCCTAACAGTTCCACCACAGACAAGTCACTGTTTTCACTGAGTTCAGTTGTATCATTATCATTGGAGTCGCTGTCACTGCTGTCTTCAGAACGTCGAATGAAAATTATTTCTATAGCATTCTTTCTAATTCCCTCTTTTTCGATATATTCCTTTTCATTCTTTCCGGTGCGGTTGCAAACTTTTCCCCAATTCTATATACCAAATTCACTGAACCATTTCTCACA
>NW_019725437.1:0-581 GCF_002891405.2 Cryptotermes secundus
AAGTTAACCCGGCAGTGTAATAGCGCTGACATAGAGGGACGAGCTCTTTGAAGTGGGCCATAAACACAATGGGAGTAGGAAAACGCTGAGTCGGAGGAGGCGGTAGACCCGAAAGAGTCAATCCCTTCTCGATGGGCAACCAATGAGGGGGGCCAAAATCACGTTAGAATGGGCAGGCCAACCAACCCGGAACTCAAAGTATCAGCAAAGAGAGGTTATATAAACCCTAGAAAACTTAGTCAAGAAACCTTTTGCCTTTAGATTTTGATTGATATTAAGTAACTTAGAGTTCAGGGGAGGCTATCGCCGAGAGAGCGATGGCCGTGAGTGTGCGCTGGTTGCTGATGAGAGAATCTTCTTCCTCATCTCAAGTAAGTGAAACCATCTTCATATAGCCATGAACATTAAGGTAACAGTGATAACTGTAAAGTGTAAACCCACAGGGAGAGATAGGCTATGAGATTGACTAGGTTCATTCGAGATCCGTGGCGTAGGATACCCGCCAGTAGGGTGACAGGAGGTAGAACCAATGATGACTGCAGGTTCATTATTCAGTGTAATATAACCGACAAACGTCGGCA
>NW_019725437.1:609-1719 GCF_002891405.2 Cryptotermes secundus
GAATGTGTACGAGTTTAATTCAACCCAATAATTCCTTAAGTGTTACCCGCTTCCTTGACGACTCCAGGACCTCCCACGCTCCGGCGAATTACGAGTTAAGCCAGGACAGTGACGCAGCTATGATAAGTTTACGAGATTTCTTGAAATAACAAGATGGTGGCAGCATACTAAACAGGGTGACAGAGCGGGATATTTCCACGCCCTCTGTCACCACGGCATACAAGAAGCGTAGTGACGACTTCAGAGAGGTACAGTGGCGGAAGCAGTGGAGGTACCTCCACGCCCCCCTCACGTCGTAACATTGGTGGCAGCGGTGGGATACCTCCACGCCCCCTGCCACCACGGCGTAACATTGGTGGCAGCGGTGGGATTCACGAACAGCACTCCGAAGAGACTGATGCCTCAAACCAGGGGAAAAAAGGCCTGAGAAGATTAACAAACCATTCGCCAGGGAGGCGGAAAGTGAAGGAGCACAGTACGTGCCTGTATAATATCAACTGCAACAGAAGCTACGATGTATCTATGGAAAGGAAGCGAAGAATATATTAATGAAATCGTTACCATCTATACTTCTTTGCTTTGTTAATACAGGTTTGGCGCAGAAAGAATAATGGGACGAGCGTTTGAGATTATTAGCCCTTAAATCAAATATCAAACCATACAGAACGACAAATACATGTACCTGCTCTGCGCTCGTACGTCATTACTCATTCACTCGTGGAGCTGAGCCCTTCTTGAGAACCCGCCAATTGTGCAGCTACTCAAATAATTCCCAGTATTCATGGAAGCCCAAAGTTCATTTCCGTGTTCGCGAGGCTCTACCACCTATCCATTTCCTAAGCCACATGGACCCAATCCATTCCGTCCCATCATACCTCTCTAAGATCCCTTTTAACAGTGTACACCCACTTATGTCTAAGTCTCCCAGTGGCCTTTTTCCTTCTGGCCTTCTCACCAGTATCCTATATTCGTTCGTGTTCTTCCCCTTTGTGCTACGTGCCCTGCGTATCTCATCCTCTTTTTACTTGATCATTCTAATTATACTTGGAGAACCCACAATTCCAGCGTAGGGGTTAGCGAAAGCAGTACATGATTTGACAGGCGCGGCCC
>NW_019725437.1:1858-2396 GCF_002891405.2 Cryptotermes secundus
CTTACGAACGTGTCGGCGATGTTTGTGCCAAATTTTGCGGATAGAGGGTGTCACGTGATCAGCATAACGGGTCCCCACGGACGTTAATCTGGGTTATCTTGACCGCTAATTATGATACAAAGCCACGTAAATATATTTGAATGGATGGTATAATTATAGGTCACTTCCGGAAACGTATGCCAAGAGACATAGCATGAATCCTAAAGAGCTTTGTTCACTGCAGATAATTCTGGATTAAGAGCAACAGTGAATCCCAAAACCCATTAACGCGATTCGAGAGAACGTTATTAGACCTTAGAAGTTCGGACTTTCAGAGTCAGAATTACTATACAGCTAATGGTTTACCTCCAATCAGTTCGATGTGGCGTCAAGCTCCTTGAGACTCACAAGCAGAGATTATTTTTTCAACTGAGCTCTTGTGACAATAGTCCTTATATAACATCCCCTCTGATGTGAAAACTTAAGAGAACAGAAAAATTATACTTAAAGAGCAGGTTATGCCACCTGGAAAGGAACCGCTTACCCAAACTGGCTTTTC
>NW_019725438.1:0-2971 GCF_002891405.2 Cryptotermes secundus
TGATATTCATCCATCCTTGAGGATCATGGCTCTGGCTTGTTCCTGATTGTTTGTCATCAGTTACTGCTGTGGTGTGGTACTACAGGTTTCTCTTGTCATGCCTCATGCAAACAGGTCTGTCCACTGAAACACACTCTGTTCTCATATTGGGCTCTTATTCGTTTGTGAATTTCAACCCCTTTAATATCTTTTGCCCCCCACCCACAAGAGAATCTTGGCCAATTGTTCTTTTTTGATGCACTCATGTTCTCTTCTTTGCCACAGCTTGCTTACTGCATCAGAGGTCATTTGGGGCAGTGTATTGATGTGTCATCTGATGGAACCAGGAGCTGTGAACTTCCATCAGGCTATCTTGTACCGTCTGCATATGGAATGAAAGTGCAGATACCTGTTGAATCACCCTCATATGTTTCAGAAAGCTAGTACAAACAAGTGGAAACAGCAAAGGTAAAGAAGCAACTGCTTGGTACCAAAATTCCCTAAGATATGTTGTAAGTTTGAGTAGTGTGAGGAATAATCAAACCCTAGAATCAGAATTGCAGACAGTGCCCCAGTTGAGTTTCAGCCAGTATCAAGAAATGAGCCTAATAAATACTCTGTTTAATATGCATACTCTGAGGGAAGTTGGAATCTTACACTGGTTGACATTTGTATTTTAATTATAGTTGTAAGACTCAGCTATCTAGGATTCATTTATAAGATTTCTTCCTTAACTTGTTCTTGAATTAGAATTGCATGTGTTTTGTACTGTTTTGGATTTGCCTCTGCATTTTCTGGGTGAGATCATTTTGCAGCATGCTAATTTGATTATCATTGATAAACCATTTATTTAGTCCTATAAATTTGGTTTGTCTATTACTACCACTGTTTTTCTTTTGCCTGCTTCTGTTAGTAAACAACTATTAGAAGTAATTTTCGTTTTGTACAGTTCATTAAATTTTGCTGCCATATATGTGATATATTTTAAATATTTTGTTTAGGTATTAAATTTTGTATATTACATGCTGCAAGGTGTCCAGTAGTTTATTGTTCATTAGTGTCTAACCATTTAATAGAAATTTCTATTTTGAATGGTAAATTCTTAAGCTTCATCAGTGGTATGTTTTTTTTTTATATATACAGAGTGCTCATATGTAGATAATAAAAAGAGTTTGTATCAACATAGGTCCAGAAATGCACAGTTTCTGAGTTTATAAGGTCTGTCTATGACACTAAGCTCTTCACATTACCTTACAGTAAATGTTCTGAATGTCCACCTCCTGCCTGAAAGAGGCCTCTGCTCAACGTCTCACTGACACCCTAAGATGATCCAATAATTCATGGCATATTGCATATTGTCTGAAACCGACTACAGTTTGATTTTGGAGAGGTTCCACATCATCCACTGGAGTGGAATACACCAACGATTTTAAGTGGCCCCACAAGTAGAAATCCAATGGATTTAAATAAGGTAAGGACTAAGGCCAGGCAATTGGTCCACCTCTACCTATCCATCGACCAGGATACTTTCAAGTCCGGTACCTGCGGGCAGGGAGACTGAGATGTACAGGAGTGCCATCATGCATGAAGTACAGTTCTCAATGAATGATCAGTGGCACACTGGCCAAGAAAGCAGACATTTTTTTTCCAAGATAGCTTTGTAATTCTTCCCTGTAATCATATTTGGAAGTATGTGGGGTCCAAATAAATTATCACCACAAATACTGGGCCAGATGTTGATGGAGAACTGCTGTTGGTGATGTGATGGAAGAATTGCATGAGGATTTTCATGTGCCCACAGATGCTGATTGTTACGAAATTGAGCTTATCATTCAGCAGTTTAAGAAAGCCATGACTTGAAAGTATGTTGATATGAACTGTTTTTATTATCTGTATATGAGGAACACATTTTGAAATACTCTGTATAAGAGTACATACATATATAATATTTTTGAGTAGGATTGCTTTTCTGTGTTTCAGCTTCTGTCATCACTGTTTTCATTCTTTTGTTATTTACTCGTACACACTCGTAATATTTGTAATATTTTGATTTCCATGTTATTTAAGATCCATTTGAATTATGTTCCAAGTATGGTTCCAGTATTTAATATTCATATGATGTAAGATGTATAATTGGCAGGGTGGCTCTGTCTTTGGTGGGGACGTATCATTGACCAGGGATGCGTTGAGACACGGCTTTGGAGCACCTCCTCGTGGTCCTGCTGGGCAACGATAGTCCTGGGGGGTTTGCATTAGCATGAACCTCCGGGACTGGCGGCCGAGTTTCCATAAAGGACAATGGCCATTTGATCAGAGCCTCCCACGCGGCGGCATAATGACTATTGGGTTTCATTACAATGTACCCAGGACAAATGCGGGAGAGCACTCCTATGGGGGTAGCTACGGCTATTTGAATTGTCTCCCTAGAGTATCAACAAGGTGCCGCAAGCCTTAGGGCTCAACACTCTAAAATGGTTTCGACTAACCCATGTGGAGGGGTGGGAATGGGGGAGCTTTGAAGCAACCTCCAGGGCCGGTAAGTTCATGTAGGTTGCCCTGGTCGCAACCTCATGACAATTAGTATCGCACTCCCAGTTATCTGGGATACCCCCCTGCCCCCAAACATGCACTCTTGGTCCTGGAGGCTTGTGAGGGTTATACTTATGAAGGACCAACCGCCTAAGCCAAGGCGTGAGGCATAGTGCCGAGGGCTGCATGGCACTGGGGTGGTTATTGGCCAGTGTCACGAACGATCCCCTTGGGGCACCAGGCAGCACCCCGTTGTATTTATGCCTTCCACCCATATGGGGCTCTGCGGGTGGTGACCTTTTAAATCCCCATTACTTGTGGGACCTAAATGAAAAAGGGACCAAACAAAAAAACCGGTCGTAAGGACCTTAAACTGAAGAGGGACCCCCCTTTAAGGGGATCCCTACGAGAAATGCTTCAGCAGGGGGCTGGAAGCTCTGGTGAACCATTAAGGGGCTCAGAA
>NW_019725438.1:3857-5177 GCF_002891405.2 Cryptotermes secundus
GAGATTTCTTCAGATCAACCTGCACCACAGTAAAGCTGCCACAGCAGCTCTGTGCCGACAGCTAGCTGAGGGCAAGGCAGACATAGCACTTATTCAGGAACCTTGGTTATACAAGGGTTGAATAAGGGGCTTAAATAATACGGGGGGAACAGTTTACTCTGTTGCACCCAGTAATAATGCAAGATCCTGTGTTTATATCAGGAATCATGTTAATGCCTTGCCTTTGCTGGAGCTCTGTTCTAGGGACGCAACCGCGGTAAGGATAACATACCCATATCGAGAAGGCAGCAAGGAGCTTATAATTGCTACAGTCTACCTTCCATACGACTCAGATGAACCACCGCCAACTAAGGAAATGAGGGACATCATAGACTACCGCTTTAGCAGGAAAGAACAACTCATCATTGGGTGTGATGCCAGCGTGCACCACATTTTGTGGGGGAGCACCGGCACTAACCCAAGGGGAGAGAGCCTTATGGAATTTCTGGTGAGTTTGAACCTGAATATTCTAAACCATGGTAACGAACCTACCTTTGTGGTTTGCAATAGGAAGGAGGTTATTGATTTGACACTAGGGACTAATAACATGGAAAACCTAGTAAGTAATTGGCATGTATCTGATGAGCCGTCTCTATTGGATCAGAGTTATATATGCTTTAAAATAAGTAACATTACAGTAGATCAAACTACTTATAGGAATCCTAAGAGAACCAATTGGGAGTCTTACAAAGACTACCTAAAGGTAAATCTGGAGGCCATCTCACGTAATATACGCACAATAAAGGATGTTGATCGGTCTGTTGACCAGTTGCAACGGGCTGTTATCTCGTCCGTTAATCAGAATTGTCCGGCTAGGACCAGTCGCGGACCAAGGAATAAACAGCTGAGTGGGCTTAGGATCAAAACAAGAAGGCTGTTTAATACAGCTAAAAGAACAGGGCAGTGGACACCTATAAGGAAGCCCTGACCTGTTACAAGAAAGAAATAAGGAAAGCCAAGCAGTCCTCATGGAGGAGGTATTGCCAGGAGATCAGTGATGTACCAGGCAGTGCCAGACTCATGAAAATCATGGCAAAACAGGCGACCAATAAGGTAAGCACAATTAATCTGCCTAATGGACAGTATACTCAAGCAGGAAGGGAGACGCTGAATGAATTATTCAGAGTTCACTTTCCTGATTCAAAATTGATTGACAAATTGGAAAATGGACAGGGTCAGCAGAAACTGGACACTTGCCAAAGCAAGATGGACAAGTTAGACTGGAAACTGGCCAAAGTCGTAATTAATCAATCTAAAATAAGATGGGCACTGAACCCTTTT
>NW_019725438.1:5798-16473 GCF_002891405.2 Cryptotermes secundus
TTCTACCCTGATTTCTTCTACCCTGAAGATGGAGGCGATACGTTCCTCCGAAACGTCGGTTAACACCACTTATACACGGTGCCAAATCCCAAAAGACTGCTTTCTTCATAGTCACCGCTGTGAAAGCCTCAAATCTTACACCTTGGTCTAATATTAGACAAGGGACTGACATGGATAAAGCAGCTGGACAAAGTCATTAACAAAGCCTATAAGGCTTTTTTGGACATGCAGGGGCATGTTTGGTAAAACTTGGGGACTGCAGCCACACGTACGTTGGATATATACTGCGGTTGTGAGACGTATAATTACTTATGGTGTCACAGCATGGTGGCCCAGAGTTAAATTCAAGACAAGCAAGACAGAACTTGGCAAATTGCAAAGGTTGGCTTGCTTACAGGAGCATTTCGAACATCTCCAACAGCTGCACTGGATATACCCCTTGGACTCCCCCCCACTGCATATACAGTTGGATGCGGAGGCCAAGGCAGGAATTTACCGTCTCCAGTGCAGTGGACAATGGAAAACTAGATCTGATGGTTTCGGCCATGCAGACATGACGCAGGACATGAAAACAGAACCCATATTACAAATGGGGACTGACAAAATGATACTGAGACATGTATATGATTTCCTGAAAGGAGTGAATGGGAAAACGGGTTTCAGTGTGACAGAAAAGGGGGACTGATCTGGTATACAGATGGTTCCAAGACACATAGAGGCACTGGAGCTGGTGTGTACTGCTATGGCACGAGGCGGAAACTTAGTTTCAGCCTTGGGCGGTACACGACAGTATTCCAGGCAGAAGTATATGCCATTAAAGCATGTATTATGGAGAATTTAGATAGGAACTATAGAAATAGGAACATCTACATTCTATCTGACAGCCAAGCAGCACTCAAAGCACTTGACAAACACCAGATCAATTCAAAATTGGTCTGGGATTGCCACCAAACCCTCATGGAACTGGCCAAACATAACAGGGTACAACTGGTATGGGTGCCAGGGCATGAGGGTATTGCTGGAAATGAAGCAGCAGACCAATTAGCTAAAATGGGAGCTGAACATCCGTTCATAGGACCTGAACCAGCCTGTGGCATCTCTATAGGAGTTGCCAAACAGGCAATCAGGGACTGGACTAACATAAAACATAAGAAATACTGGGAATCCTTAACTGGACTCGGGCAAGCTAAGGGACTCATACGAGGACCTTCTGATAAAAGAGCGAAGGAACTGTTGAAGCTCAACAGGAACCAGCTACGATTGGTGGTAGGACTACTTACAGGACACTGTCACCTCAAAGGACACCTGTTCAAACTGGGACTAAGTGATAGTCCCACTTATGAGAGGTGTCAGATAGAAAATGAAACAGCCACACACGTCCTGTGTGAATGTGAGGCTTTAGCTTCTTTAAGACTACGTCACTTTGGTCAGTACTTTATGGAACCAAGTGACTATTTCGACGCCCCCACGTCCAAAATCCGAAGCGTGGGGTTGCTGAGGGAATAATTAAAAAAGGGGAAGGTCAATGGACCACTGAGGTCTAAGTGCAAGGGCCGAGTAGGCCTACCCCTTCATACATACATACATACATACAAAATGTATAATTGCTCATTCAGTTTTTCTTTCCAAATGTATTGGGCTTACATCAACAGACCCAGCTATAGGCATGGCTACACTTTACTGTTCGTCAGAATGGGACAGTTCATATGTGTGAACTTCTTACTGTGGAATGAAAACGGAAATTTTCGGCATGGCAGTATTTATTGAAGGAGAACAGTAGTGTGTACTACTCACTCTGTGTCGAGTATTACAGGTGCCAGAGTAGGAACTATGTTTTATCTACAGTGGTAAAGTAGACTTGGGAACCCCTGAGTGGATGAAGTCAAAAAGACACACTTATAATTTCAGTGACAAGAAATTTAATTTCTTGCGTTTGTATGTGCAAGCAAAGATATACTGTATCTCATGCTTGTCAGACATGGTGTTAACTCATCTGTGTTCCATTGCAGTGGTAGAGATATCGACCAACACACATTATCAGAAAAACAGAAGGATGTGGAAAAAGGAAATAATTGTTCATCTGATGTCATGCCCATCCTCATAAAAATGTAAGATTTTAGTACCTGAGGGTTTGCCTGCCACAGTATGGACGCAGTGTCCAGTCTGATGCTCACACATTGAAGATGACAAAGAAGCATTATATGCCTAAGTATTTGTCAGCCTGCACCAGAAGTGAGAAAGCTGCATTCATTTTCAACACCTTCAGCATTAGAATAGTTAGTGAATTATTTGCAATTATATGCAGCAACATACATTCCTCTTAAAGAACAGAGTGCTTTTGCCTGCTAGCAGCAGTTACTGTACATATAAACTCCGTGGCCTGTAGTCCGCAAGCAAACTATACCAACTGAGCGACTGCCGCTTGTCAGCGAAGTTAGTGCCGACTTTGTGGATATAAGGGTGTCACTTGGTCAGTGCAACACCTCCCCACGGCCATTAATCTCGGTTTCCTAGACCGGAGCCACTATTTCCTTGAAATAGCTCCTCAGTTATCCTCACAAGGGTGAGTGGACCCCGTTCCAAACCCACTACTTAGAAAATATGGTAGTGCTGGGAATCGAACCCAGGACCTTTGGATCTGTAGCTAGGAACTCTGAACACTAGACCACAGAGGCGGTCTGCTGTACTCATATCTTTTTTAAATATTTTGTAGACAGTCTGTGAAACTGTGTTTTGATTTGGTGATAGCTATGTGAATAATGAATGAATTTCCATTTTAATGGCAGTCTCAGCATCAATTATCAGGGATTAATTGAATGAGTGATACAGCAATATGACTGGTGTATACATGCGGTTGCTCTTGGAATCTGGTTTCCTTGTTGCAAAGGAACTAGCGGAGATAACAATGAGTGGTGTTGGGGGTTGACTTATATCCAGGGCAACAGTTGTTATTTCCTAACGTTTGAAGACTTGGATGTTGCAAAAGTTACCAGAGGCTGTGTGTTTAAGGTGCTTCTTCATTGATGTATGCTGGTAGACAGGGTCCATGATTAGCCTAAACTGAATCTTGTATTCCTGTTTAAGTTACTGGGATGTAGCTGGGCTGGACTGGTGGGCTTGTACGAGTACTGTGTAGTTGTAGTCAGTAGCATGGCATGTGTAGTTCTCGCCAAGACTGGGCTATACTGTAGTTCAGTAGTTTTAGTTATTGCTGTGGTATCCTGTAGTTAGTTGTATACAGTACTGCGTTGTGTTTGAAGATGGTACACAGATGGTACTAGCCCTTGAGACCGGGTTACATCTTGACATCATCAGAGAAATGGGATTTAGTGTAAGTCTGTCTGAGAACATATTTACCAGTGTACATCAGCAAAGCATAACCATTGACACACAAGTACTGGGACTGCTTCCTTCATTCCACATTATCCATGTTAACCCTGTTGACAGCTTGACTTTTTTATTAAAAATAAACTAACATATTAATAGGTTATATAAAATTATGTACACATATATTTTTTTATTGCTAGTGGGGTGGGACTAAGTCACTTGTACTGCGGCCACTTTTGGCCTATTGTACCAGCCCCAGATGATAGGTGAGGGTGATTGTGGAGCAATTGGTGGAATGAAGATTGGCAGGAGAAACCGAAGTACTCGGAGAAAAACCTGCCCCAGCGCGACTTTGTTCACCACAAATCTCACTTGACCAGACCCGCGATCGAACCCGGGCCGCCGCGGTGGGAAATCAGCTTGAGCTATTGTCCGGTCCACTAGTACACATATAAATAAAGTAAAGTAAAAATAAAGCTATCCCTGTACCAGGTCGTGAAGGCCCATAGGGTTGTAAGAAGTTGAGGGTCCCACATTATCTAGACCAGGGGTCTCCAAACTTTTCGAACCGCGGGCCACATAGGTAATTCAGCACTTTCAGCGAGCCGGATAAAATGAGAAACTAGTAACTCTAGGTATATGAGTTTTATTGAAAGCACAGAATTTCGTAAACTAAATACAAAGTACGAGCAAATAATTTATCGTATATTAATGACAACAGACAGTAGCAGCAAATGCTCATATGTATTTTCATCACAAATTATAATAAAACAATTAATGTGAATGATGGAACTCTTTTAGCATTCTTAAAATCTGATTAAATTGAAGTTCAAATTTTGAAACAGTAATCGCAAGTAGCGACTTTAAATGTTCATCGGATAAATTTGCCCTGTATTTCGACTTGATGTACTTCATCTGGGAAAAGGTTTGTTCACACAGATATGTCGTCCCAAAAATGGAGATAAATTTACAAGCAAATTTCTTTAAATTTGGAAATTGCTCAGAATTTGTCTTTTATTATGATAATTTTTCCTTAAGTTCAATAATTTCCATTTGAATTTGATTTCGGACATATGGAACATCACAGTCAAACGGATTTTGAAACAATCTATTTTCCTGAGCATTGGAATCCAAACCAGCAAATCGCTTCCGAAATTGTTCTTTCAAATCTGAAATGACTAAATTTGCAAACGAGGACGGAAATTCTGCTTCACCCTTTCTATGCAACTCTGCACAGTATAGCATATGAACAAAGTTACAATTTTTCACTTGGCTTTCCAGAAGTATCAACTTTGCTCTGAATGCCTTGATAAGTGCAAATAAATCACAGACTAAGTTATTTTCACCCTGCAACTTTAAATTCAAATGATTCATATGGTTCACCAGATCAGCAAAAATGCCAATTTCCAAAGCCACTCGGTATCTGATAAAAGTGGTTCTTGATGGTTTTTCTCGATAAGAAATATAACAATATCATTCCTGAGCTGAAAGAAGCGTGAAAGAACCTTTCCACAGCTCAGCCATCGAACTTCAGTATAATATGTCAGGTCAGTAAACTCGGAATCACATTTACCAGTACTCATTGGAAAATTAGTTCAATTGGCGCATTTCTGCACAATTCTTTCGCGGGGCAGATAAAATTGCATCGCGGGCCGTAGTTTGGAGAACCTTGATCCAGATAATCGGCTCATAGACGGCGGTAAGATTGTCAGCCTTACGGGCCGGCCGCGCTTTACTCCCCAGGAAAATTATTTAATTAATTCCCGGTACTCATTTCTGTTAGAGGCTAGAAGGATTAGGTCAACTGAAAAAATCCAGCATAGCCCCTCAAGCAACTACGCTACCGCATGCCCACCAGAGTATCAAATTATATTTTTACATAGTTACACTCACTCCTATGACTTTATATTTCCACTGTAGCGAGAATTAGGTCACAACACAGAACAACATGAACAGGACGCAGGATTCTGACGTGAAGTGTATAGTATAAAACGATAAGCTCTAAGAGGTAGTATATGCCTAGAATTCACCACAAAGACATGAGAAACAAATTACAAATGTCTACCTTAAATAAAACCAAAATACAGAATTACAAACAAGTATGGATGATAACTACGCAGTAAAGAAACGAACCAAAGAGTTGTGTTTGCGAAAAGTAAGGTAAAGTTGTTTTCCTGTATTTGATTTATGAAACACTATGCCAGGAAGACGCATGGGGAAGTGAAGATATAGCTCCACTATTTTTTACTTCTGCACTAGAAGGAAGTGAGTGGTCAGCTTGATGCTCTTACCGCTTTATCCCCAGTACCCATTGGGTAGGAGGCTGTATGGGCCCCACATCCAGTCTGGACGTTGTAGAGAAGAGACAAGCCTTACCAATACCAGGATTCGAACCCCTACTATCCAGCCTATATTCTGTCGCTATACCGCCTGAGCTATTCCAAATCCGATGCGTTTGCAAACAATTTGAAAATCAACTACTAGCTCCTCCAGCCCTAGTTATTAGGCAATTAAACCATTAATATATTTGTCGGACGAAAATTTCTGAATCTTGATTTTAGCAGTGTCAAAAGCTTCCATAGTAAAATGGAAAGGATAATACACCGACTGTTTTTAGTTAATTACCAGCTCAAAAGCTAATTTTTCCAGTCCAGTAGATACACTAAACATGCACTATAACCTCACGAAATGTTAAGTCATAAAATGGCCTAGTGAATTTGATACCGCGGGGAGGGGATTATATAATAGGCGACCAGACTCGACAAATATTTGCAGTAGGATAATTACCAAATTGACTCGTCTACTACAAAAATATCAGCGAAAAAAAAAAGCATCAGAGGGAAAGTTAGATAAACCGTGCAGCAAATAATACTTCACTTAAATTAGCTTGGAATTTAACGCTGGCCCTACCTCCATACGAGTACCTATGTTGGTCTTGGCTGTATGCCTATAGGGAATCGACTTGGAGACGTCTGTATGGACAGGTAGGATGGCGTACTCGTACTCTCTCACCCTAAGTATTTGTTTTTTAATTATAATTCAGTTGTTGTTTTCTTGTCTTGATGACAGCTTCATTTGCTGAACAGTTTATTTATCCTTTTGCTTGAAAACGGTGTTTCCTCCAACCATCCGATAATGCAGGAATGATGAATCATTCAAACTTCGTTGTTTAAAAATATTACTTTGAACTCTAATGTTACAAGACGGAAGGTCGCGGGTTCAAGTCCCGATGAGGCCGTTGGATTTTTTTCAATTTACCTAATCCTTCCAGCCGCACTATGGCCCTGGGGTCGACTCAGCCTCTAACAGAAATGAGTACCAGGGAGTAATTAAATAATATTCTTGAGGAGTAAAGCGCGGCCGGCGCGTAAGACTGACAACCTTACCGCCATCTTTGAGCCGATTGTCTAGATAATGTGAGACCCTCAAAGTCTCACAACACTATGGGCCTCAGGGCCTGTTACAGGGATAGCTTTACTTTACTTTTACGCTGATGATCATCCTTAAATTACCGCGTTTCGAAAATGTTTCCATTTCCGGTTTCACCCGAGGAAAATAATACTGATACTGAAACAGCTTTAATTGTTTTAATGAAATCAGGTGGCGGGAAACGTCCATACAAATGGTAAGGTAAAAAGTTAAAAGGTAAGGTAAAGGTATCCCAGTAACAGCCCGTGGAGACCCATAAGGTTGTGAGAAGTTGAAGCTCCTACATTTTATAAACAATCGGCTCACAGATGGCGGTGAGTTTGTCAGCCATACACGCCGGCCGCCCTTTACCCCCAAGAATATTCCNGAAGGATTAGGTCAACTGAAAAAATCCAGCATAGCCCCTCAAGCAACTACGCTACCGCATGCCCACCAGAGTATCAAATTATATTTTTACATAGTTACACTCACTNGCCCAAGGGATATAGTGCGGCTGGAAGTATTAGATCAATTGAGAATAATCCACATCATCGGGATTCGAACCCGTGACCTTCCGGCTTGTAGCATAATGCCTCAACCAACTACGCTATCGCATGCCCCATTAATGGTAAGGTAAAAAGGTAAAGTTGTTCCTGTGCTTAACTAATTAAGGACTACACCATGAAAGTGTATGGGGGAGTGGATATAATGATCCACATTTTCTTAACTTCGACACTAGATGGAAGTGAGTGGTCAGCTTCACGCCCCGGTCGCTTCACCCTCGGGGAAAGAGCCCCCAGTACCCATTGGATAGGAGCAGGGGCGTAGGGTACATGGATGTGGTGGAAGCATTGCTTCCCTATAGAAAAGCAACCAAGAACATTTCTGGCAATTTTTCAATTTCGAAAAAATATTTCATACTTCAAAATATTAATTAATCTGAGAACATATATTACATATAATGAGAATATTGCAAGTTTTAATGTGTTAAATAAACAATTTATCAGGATAGATCAGTTATTTTCTTCNCCCTACTATCCAGCCTATATTCTGTCGCTATACCGCCTGAGCTATTCCAAATCCGATGCGTTTGCAAACAATTTGAAAATCAACTACTAGCTCCTCCAGCCCTAGTTATTAGGCAATTAAACCATTAATATATTTGTCGGACGAAAATTTCTGAATCTTGATTTTAGCAGTGTCAAAAGCTTCCATAGTAAAATGGAAAGGATAATACACCGACTGTTTTTAGTTAATTACCAGCTCAAAAGCTAATTTTTCCAGTCCAGTAGATACACTAAACATGCACTATAACCTCACGAAATGTTAAGTCATAAAATGGCCTAGTGAATTTGATACCGCAGGGAGGGGATTATATAATAGGCGACCAGACTCGACAAATATTTGCAGTAGGATAATTACCAAATTGACTCGTCTACTACAAAAATATCAGCGAAAAAAAAAAGCATCAGAGGGAAAGTTAGATAAACCGTGCAGCAAATAATACTTCACTTAAATTAGCTTGGAATTTAACGCTGGCCCTACCTCCATACGAGTACCTATGTTGGTCTTGGCTGTATGCCTATAGGGAATCGACTTGGAGACGTCTGTATGGACAGGTAGGATGGCGTACTCGTACTCTCTCACCCTAAGTATTTGTTTTTTAATTATAATTCAGTTGTTGTTTTCTTGTCTTGATGACAGCTTCATTTGCTGAACAGTTTATTTATCCTTTTGCTTGAAAACGGTGTTTCCTCCAACCATCCGATAATGCAGGAATGATGAATCATTCAAACTTCGTTGTTTAAAAATATTACTTTGAACTCTAATGTTACAAGACGGAAGGTCGCGGGTTCAAGTCCCGATGAGGCCGTTGGATTTTTTTCAATTTACCTAATCCTTCCAGCCGCACTATGGCCCTGGGGTCGACTCAGCCTCTAACAGAAATGAGTACCAGGGAGTAATTAAATAATATTCTTGAGGAGTAAAGCGCGGCCGGCGCGTTAGACTGACAACCTTACCGCCATCTNGAAGTGAGTGGTCAGCTTGATGCTCTTACCGCTTTATCCCCAGTACCCATTGGGTAGGAGGCTGTATGGGCCCCACATCCAGTCTGGACGTTGTAGAGAAGAGACAAGCCTTACCAATACCAGGATTCGAACCCCTACTATCCAGCCTATATTCTGTCGCTATACCGCCTGAGCTATTCCAAATCCGATGCGTTTGCAAACAATTTGAAAATCAACTACTAGCTCCTCCAGCCCTAGTTATTAGGCAATTAAACCATTAATATATTTGTCGGACGAAAATTTCTGAATCTTGATTTTAGCAGTGTCAAAAGCTTCCATAGTAAAATGGAAAGGATAATACACCGACTGTTTTTAGTTAATTACCAGCTCAAAAGCTAATTTTTCCAGTCCAGTAGATACACTAAACATGCACTATAACCTCACGAAATGTTAAGTCATAAAATGGCCTAGTGAATTTGATACCGCGGGGAGGGGATTATATAATAGGCGACCAGACTCGACAAATATTTGCAGTAGGATAATTACCAAATTGACTCGTCTACTACAAAAATATCAGCGAAAAAAAAAAGCATCAGAGGGAAAGTTAGATAAACCGTGCAGCAAATAATACTTCACTTAAATTAGCTTGGAATTTAACGCTGGCCCTACCTCCATACGAGTACCTATGTTGGTCTTGGCTGTATGCCTATAGGGAATCGACTTGGAGACGTCTGTATGGACAGGTAGGATGGCGTACTCGTACTCTCTCACCCTAAGTATTTGTTTTTTAATTATAATTCAGTTGTTGTTTTCTTGTCTTGATGACAGCTTCATTTGCTGAACAGTTTATTTATCCTTTTGCTTGAAAACGGTGTTTCCTCCAACCATCCGATAATGCAGGAATGATGAATCATTCAAACTTCGTTGTTTAAAAATATTACTTTGAACTCTAATGTTACAAGACGGAAGGTCGCGGGTTCAAGTCCCGATGAGGCCGTTGGATTTTTTTCAATTTACCTAATCCTTCCAGCCGCACTATGGCCCTGGGGTCGACTCAGCCTCTAACAGAAATGAGTACCAGGGAGTAATTAAATAATATTCTTGAGGAGTAAAGCGCGGCCGGCGCGTAAGACTGACAACCTTACCGCCATCTTTGAGCCGATTGTCTAGATAATGTGAGACCCTCAAAGTCTCACAACACTATGGGCCTCAGGGCCTGTTACAGGGATAGCTTTACTTTACTTTTACGCTGATGATCATCCTTAAATTACCGCGTTTCGAAAATGTTTCCATTTCCGGTTTCACCCGAGGAAAATAATACTGATACTGAAACAGCTTTAATTGTTTTAATGAAATCAGGTGGCGGGAAACGTCCATACAAATGGTAAGGTAAAAAGTTAAAAGGTAAGGTAAAGGTATCCCAGTAACAGCCCGTGGAGACCCATAAGGTTGTGAGAAGTTGAAGCTCCTACATTTTATAAACAATCGGCTCACAGATGGCGGTGAGTTTGTCAGCCATACACGCCGGCTGCCCTTTACCCCCAAGAATATTCCTGGTACTCATTTCTGCTAGAGACTGAGTCGGCCCAAGGGATATAGTGCGGCTGGAAGTATTAGATCAATTGAGAATAATCCACATCATCGGGATTCGAACCCGTGACCTTCCGGCTTGTAGCATAATGCCTCAACCAACTACGCTATCGCATGCCCCATTAATGGTAAGGTAAAAAGGTAAAGTTGTTCCTGTGCTTAACTAATTAAGGACTACACCATGAAAGTGTATGGGGGAGTTGATATAATGATCCACATTTTCTTAACTTCGACACTAGATGGAAGTGAGTGGTCAGCTTCACGCCCCGGTCGCTTCACCCTCGGGGAAAGAGCCCCCAGTACCCATTGGATAGGAGCAGGGGCGTAGGGTACATGGATGT
>NW_019725438.1:21911-22505 GCF_002891405.2 Cryptotermes secundus
AGCCATAAAATTGAAGTACGAAATACTCGCTCGCCATGTCATAATTGTCCTTAGGTTTCCAAGCACTATACATGACACATGACTGGCAAGCGCTGACGTAACATGGCTGACTGCGCTATAAGCCGACCACATAACTGTATTAAACGTACATTTTGGGAAAATCTCTTTTGGAATTTCGTTTCCATTATCTTTGTGGATTATTATGGGACCACGTATGCACATTTCGTAAATTATTTACACCGTCCAGGGTAGAAGACGCCTCATCACTGAATAAAATGACGCTTAACAGTTCGGGATGAGCTTTTATCCAGTGGCACAAATCCATACGCTGTGCATGGTCGCCTGGTTCCAGATGTTGTACCCTTTGATCATGGTAAGGATACAACTCTTCATCATGTAAAGTTCGCCACACCTGCATACGTGATACGCAGATGCGAGGGGCCATCCTACGAGTGGACAGACGCGGACTTCTCTGAACCATCTCAAGAATGTTCTCTAGTGTGTTTATCATTCGTACATCCTCCCTTTCATAGTGCACAGAAACACTCGGAAGAGAACTAGTATCACGCAATGTCTGGTGAATTCGCATAACTA
>NW_019725438.1:22513-37198 GCF_002891405.2 Cryptotermes secundus
TCGGGAAAACGCCTTTGGTATTCTTCAACAGCAGCACGTGCATTGCCACCGAAAACTCCACACACAAAATGCATATCACAATATTCCACGTGTTAAAACACAAGAGGCATTTCAGCAACTCATCACACAACTAACTTACCAAACATTCACGACCCCGCCGCAACGTACTCTGTACGTAGCACATGAGCGGCTAGTGTGAGTCACCACACTCAAGGACAAACAGATAAGAGGACTCAGCTGACAGGTATAGTGCGTGGACCCGCCAGAAGACCACACTTTTCTCGGGCCATTATCTCCGTAACCGTTCAACTTTGGACATAAGTGTTTTGGGTTATATCGACATACTTTAACATAAGGAACACCTTCCCGAAGTTTTTCACATTTCTCCTGGGACATCCTGTATTAGTCACCAGAATGCAGCCACTGAGGTAAAGTTGTTACTGTGCTTAACTAATTAAGCACCACTCCATGAAGACATATGAGAGAGTGGAGGTATAGCTCCACCGATCTCGACCTCGGCACGAAACTGAGATCAGTTCTCAACTCTACTTCCCAGCCGTTTTGTCCTCGGTTAAGCTGATAGTCATCGAATAAGAGACTGAGTGGGCACTAGAGCCAGTCTGAAAGCTGGAGACAAGGAAAAAAATATATTTGCCCTGCTGGGAATCGAACCCCGGCCGTCCACCTGATCAATTAAAAATCGAGGTTTTAGGGTTGTGGTCAAATCTTCTCTTATTGGTAGAGTTTCTGGTTCTTCGGTGGTTAGGATTTTAGGGAATAAACTTGTAACATTAGGGGGGGGCTATTGCCTATGTTTATTTACACTGTCTACGTTTTCGATTTGGGGCACAGTAGCGTCGTTAGTTCAGAGGCTATGCTACAAGTCGGAAGGTCGCTGGTTCTAGTCCCGATTAGTTTATTAGATTTTTCAATTGACTTCATCCTTTCAGCAGCATTATAGCCCTGCTGTCCACTCAACCTCTAACAGAAATTAGTACAGGAATCTTCCTGGGGGTAAAGTGCGGCCGGCGCGTAAGGCTGACTTCACCATCTGTAAGCCGATTGTCTATAAAATGTGGGAGACTCGCTATCTGACAACCGTATAGGCTTCCACAGCCTGTTACAGGGATAGGTTTACCTTTTTTACCTATTCGTTTGGGAGTGAGTTAAGTTATTCTACAATACCATATAATTTTCTAGCCTTAGGTCGGTCCCTATAAGCATCTCCCTGGCTGTCAGCGATACGATGTAGATTTACTTGCTTTTTTAATTCGCTTAGTGGGGGTTGGAGTCCAACTGGTTTCACTCGGAACCGCGGCCACTGATTGGCCTATTGTAGCCTTCCCCGGGTGATTTTGATGATGGAGAATTTGGTGGAATAAAGATTGGCAGGGGAAACCGAAGTACTAGGAGAAAACCCGCCCCAGCGCCACTTTTCCCACCACAAATTCCACTTGACCAGACCCCGAGATCGAACCCGGTTCGCCACGGTGGGAAGCCAGACTAACCGCTTGAACTATGACGTTGCCCTTTTACTTGCTCTGGTTGCAGAAGGGTGTGGTGACGAAGCAATGGTACAGGCGGTGTCCCATGGCTCTCCTGGTGTGGCTTCCCCTGTAGCGTGTCGGTAGGCTACTGGGCACAGCACAACCTAGCAGCTCATGCTGTGTTTTGGTACCGCCCGTACTCACCGACCTAACGATTATAGAATGGAAGACTTCTGGGATTCAGCATGTCTTCATACTTTTCAGTAAACAATAAAAGGTTACTAACACTGTCAGCGTTTTGCAGTAGGCATTCTACCGATCCGAACAATTACAATATCTGCATGTTTATCTCAACAAATCATTCTGTAATTTTCCGAAACAACCGGACAACGTGGATGTTATGTCTTTGCCTAAGTTTAGAAAATACAGTACTTCGGTTCTGCTTGCTGTTATAAATAATGGCTGCACCACAAGAAAAATCATCTGTGAAATATTACAACCAAGAAAAAACGTACTGTCAGAGGCGAAAGATGTTTGCTAGATATATAAACGGTGAAAAATATAGACGTTGAATTCAACAATTGAAATACAGGAGTGATGCTGTTCTCTTTCAAACAAATATTATTTTTGAACAATGTTGTTACTATTATGCGTTGTTTCAAGCGATGATATGTACTCGTGAATACTCCTATCAGAAGTGTACGGAGAATGCTTCCATAAACAAGAAACTGCAATGAATGACCAAATTACAAACTGAGAATAATTCTGCCCGGACCGTGGCCATATTCAGATAATAACAGGGCCCTTTACTAATTTTTAATCCTTATTATGCAGTATAAATACATCATTGCAACCACAAAAATAAATAAACTAAAGAAATTTCTTGGCATATTTAAAACTTATAATCTGAAATGCTCGGTTCGAGTCTCGGTTGGGACAACGGTTCTTCGTCGTTTTTGGCAGTCCTTCCAGACAAATTCTGGGTTATACCTCGATTATGCCATGACCTCTTCCTTCTAGATCCTTTCCCATTCATCTGTTATCCTATCATTCGACGCTGTATAGTCTCGTTACTGACAACGCAGCAAAAGAACCCATATAATTATTTATATTCACTACTCGAACAAATGGATATGAAAATTTGAGTGGGGCCCACGCCTGACTCGGTTGAATGCAGGTGCTTTAAAGCCTGTAGGAACCAACCACAGTTGATATTTTCATTCACCTTCCTCCCATCTGTGAATGCTTCACAGTCATGATCATCTCAGGTACATAGTTAACAGGTTAACACGTTCAATTCAGCATAGAATAGTATAAATATGTTATGGCAGATGCATATTTCGGACAGTAAGCTCCAGCAGGCTGCCTGTTCTGACAGCACCGCAATATTAGCTGAAACATTTATACAGTTCATAGAATGCAATGGCATATATGACAGCCTGATAAACGCAAAACAATAGGTTACTTGAGACACATACACGAAGTGCTATTAATGATAATGCAGTTAGAGTAGTAAACATTGTCACATCCAAAAATCTGACTTTCAACAGTACAATGTACCCAAATCGTAACATTCATAAATTTACTTGGACATCTCCTGACGGAAGGGCTCACAGTAACATTGATCATATTTTCGTAGACAGGAGACAACATTCAAATGTACTTGATGTCCAATATTTCAGGGCAGCGGACTGATATTGTCCACTACGTAGTGGTGGTAAAGAGTTAGGGAGAGACTGACAGTAAACAAACAAAGCACAGTGTTCGTGTGCAGAGGTTCATTCTCAAGAAATTAAACAAGGTAGAGTGTAAAGAGGCCGATCACCGTGGCGCGCGGTCTAAGGCATTAACTGTCTCTGCTCACTCGAACACGGGGATCGTCGATTCGAATACCACTCAGGGTATGGATGCCTGTCTGCTTTTGTTCTGTGTAGATGGAAGCCTTGCGACGGGCTGATTCCCCTTCCAAGGAGTCCTACCGACTGTTTTAGGATTAAGAAACTGAAGTAAAAGAAAGCGTTTCGTGGTTGACCTATGCTCCAAAGTGGGAGTAACGGGGGGGGGGGAGAGGGGAGAGGGGGGGAAAAAAGCATAATGGTGTTGAAAGTCNGAGGGAGAGTAAAAAGCAGTATCGTGTTGAAATCTCAAATAGGTTCGCAACTTTGAAAATCATGGACGCTGAGGTGGATGTTAATATAGCTCGGAAACTATTAGAGGGAATATAGAAATTTCAGGCAAAGAAAGTCTAGGTTATTATGAATTGAAGAAGAACAATCGCCTGTTTTTATCCGCCTTCTGTGTCTGTGTTTATGGCATTTCTTTTCGATGATCGCAGAAAGCCATTCCTCTTTGAACTGCGCATAGCACTTCTTTCTCACGGAGCAGAAAATATCTTCTGTTCTTCTTTCTGATTCAAGTTAAAGAGCTGAATTTGATGCAGCATCTACTTCTAGTCTCTACCAAGTGCCGGTAAGCTGGATTCTCTGAATACATTACATTGTTGAAGTTCCGTTAACTATTTACTGAACAGAGATCTGTGGAACGAAGCGTTTCACGGATGTCCTATGCTCCAAGTGGTAGCAACAGGAACATAAGAAGAAGAAGAAGACATATGCACATGTATAGCTTCATGGCATCAGCCTGTATACGTGACAGAGCTCCTAATGATAGAACTACTGAGACTAAATCTCCTTCACTTTAACTTTAATCTTAACAGAAACAAATCAAATCTAATATTTCTGTGATACCCTCCTGTCATTGCAGGAGGGTATCTGCTCATGGCAAGCCAACGTGAATTATCGGAGTTTGAACGGGGCATGATAGTGGGTGCCAGGCGGATGGGACATTCCATTTCCGACGTTGTGTGGTCATTCAACATTCCTCGATCCACAGTGTCACGTGTGTACCGAAACTGCCTTGTGGAAGGCATTTCCACCCACCGTGGACAGCGCAGTGGCCGACCACGGGTGCTTAATGATTGTGACCTGCGGGGTCTAGCTAGAATTGTCCGCGGTAACAGACAAGCGGCACTAGCTGAAATCACATCCACATTCAATGCAGGAGGTACCAGACGCATATCCAGCAGGTCAGTGCAGCGTTCTCTAGCTTCCATGGGATATGGAAGCAGAAGACCGACCAGAGGGCCTCTGTTAACACCACGACACCGGGCACAGCGCCTCACCTGGGCTTGTGACGTCGCTAATTGGACCCTGGAGGATTGGCAACATGTGGCGTGGTCCGATGAGTCACGGTACCAGTTTTTCCGGGCGGATGGTAGGGTTCGGGTGTGGCGCAGACCCCATGAGGCCATGGACCCCAGTTGTCAACAAGGCACCGTGCAGGCTGGTGGTGGTTCCATACTGGCATGGAGTTTGTTCACGTGGCATGAGTTGGGTCCGCTCGTCCACCTAAACACGTCATTGACCGGTAACCGCTACGTTACACTGCTTGGTGACCATTTGCAGGCCTTCATGGACTTCATGTACCCCCACAATGATGTGATATTCCAGCAGGACAATGCACCGTGTCATCGGGCCGGAGTTGTCCAGAATCGGTTCGAGGAGCATTCTGGAGAGTTCCAACAAATGGTGTGGCCACCACGTTCGCCCAACGTGAACCCAATCGAGCATTTATGGGACATGGTGGAGAGGTTCATTCGCACCCGAAATCCTGCACCTACAAATGCCAGAGAGCTGTGGGCGGCTATCCAGACGGCATGGCTCAACATATCTCCAGAGGTCTTCCGTCGAGTTGCTGCACTTCGCCGGGCTAGAGGAGGTTCCACACGATACTAGGTACCTATCCCACGACTTTTAGCACTTCAGTGTAGTTTTTGGTTAATTAAAAGATTAAACACAGTATTCTGTGCTTTCCACATTTTGTAATATGATAGTTGTATCAGTCAAATTAAACCTCTGTCTTAGTATGTAAGAGCTGTGGTTTTCATGGCAGTGGCTAAGAAGAAAGCCGCCTTCTGGGATGTGGCACCGTGGATATCTAGTGTAAACCGACGTTTCGGAGGAACATGTCGCCTCAATCTTCAGGCTAGAAAATTCCGCTAGCAAGGAACCACCTCCAGCAGGTGGCTGCTATAGCTATAACTGGATGTTTTCGGCTGGTGACTCAGTCTGACAACGGTTTCTACCGAAGGAGAATTTTCAGCTTCCCGCACGCAGGTCCTGTCGTCACTGCCATCCCTGCACAACTCTTGACGACTCAACTAACTGGGTCCCAGCCTGGCTGCCATTTCACATCAGCATTCTAGTCTTCTCTTCGCAGGGTGAATTTCAACTGACAACTGAACTCTCTTACTCACCAACCAGGATCTTCACCACACTTTATTTAACTGAACTGCTGACAGTTCTAACTGCAGCTTGGCTGGTGTCCTCGGGGCGGACCCAAAGGAAAACACCTCCTACAACAATCCTTCTATTGTTTTCATTGCAGTTGCTAGCGATAGACTGTATATCATTTCTGCGAGAACACATTTACCAAGCCATTGATTAGAAACGGGTGTTTATCTGCCTATTGCATAGCAACGGATATACTCGTCCGTTTCGAGGTCTCCGCCCAGCAAAGGGTCTATGCGCCACAATGTTCATAGCGATGCGGTAATTGATGTACCTTTACTTACTTATGGAGCTTAGCCCTTCTTGAGAAGCTGCCAAATCTGCCGCTACTCAAGAATTTCCCAGCATTTTATGGAACCCGAAGATTCATTGCCGTGTTCACAAGAGTCCTAAACTGGTCCCTATCCTGAGCCAGGCAAATCCAATCCATACCATCCCATCTTATCTGTCTAAGATCAATTTTAATGTTGTCCACCCACCTACGCATTGGTCTTCCCAGTGGTCTTTCCTTCTGGCTTTCCCACCAATATCCTATATGCATTCCTCTTCTCCCCCATCCGTTCTACATGCCCTGTCCACCTGATCCTCCTTGACTTGATCATTCTAATTATACATAATGTACCTTTAGAAAGCAGAATTTTTAAAAGAAGTAAGAATGTATCATTACCGAAAATGAAGATAAACCTATTTAAGAAGTATTATTTAGTAGCAAAGTGAAAGTAAGGTTACACGTATTCTCAATAAAAGTAATTGGTGTGTTCATATAGGGATGTAATATTACACACACAAGCGGCATAGTTACATCACCCACTGCCATCTAGTGAGAAAAGCTTGGATTTCCCACCGGCGTATGGATACCGGAAATGCGTCCTGTGTGGAGATGACACATTGTGGTTCGTCCTCTGGAATAAAATTAGCACGATCAATATTGGTTTGTGGGTGCGAAGCTTGGACTGTGTGGAAATGGGATGAAAGTAGAATCATGGCAACAGAAATGACAGCAGGCAACAATGCTTTGGATTATAAAGGGAATTTAGACAGAAAGAAGGAATTAAATGCTCAAATTTTACAGAATTCTTAGAATATTGTGGGCTGAATTGGGAAAACTATGCTATTCGAAAAAGCAGATCAAGAATCACGTTCCAAATTGTCAGTTACCGACCAAAAGGAATTGGAGAGATCCTACAAACTGTGGCATGAAGCTTAGCAGACTTCTAAGCCTAAGGCGGCCCATACACGTACGAGTCTGGCTCGCGAGTCCGGCTCGACGAGGAGCCGGGCTCGGATTAATTTCGCCACACATGTATGAGCGTGGCGATCAACACACGGACGAGTTTGGCTCATTGAAACCCAAGCCGAGTCGGATTCGCGAGCCAGACTCGTACGTGTATGGGCCCCCTTAGACATGGAAGGATGATGACTATGAAGATCTGTGGGTTCGGGCATTTTATTGTTATTGCTGTACTATCGTATAACAGTAAGACCATGAATTACGGGCTGGTCAGGATAGCCCGAATATACTATAATCTGTTCCAAACTGATATTTATGCGTCTATGTTTAAGTTATTCCAGACACACATATTACTGTTTCTTTTTGTTAGTTAATCGTGTTCCGAAGTTTTAATTGGCGATGTGAGCTTTTTGCTTCCTTAAACATTTATGACTTTGTCAGTGTTTTCCTTCTTTGTTACTGAGCAGGTCAGGAATCCACGACTTTTACCGTCGGGGACACAAGCATTCCATAAACAATGGCACAACACACAAAACATGTTGACACCTCTCTTTTCGTAGCACAGTGCACCGATCTAATATTTTCAGTTCATACAAATTACGTTTCTTATTCGCTTCTGAAGTTTGGCGAAATTTCGCTTATCAACATTGAATGTTTTGAGAGCATCGACCACCTTACCCACCAGATCGGAAGAGCCATTAGCATTTCATTAATTGAAATCATTCGTTCCTGTCAGTGAGGTGCGTTTTGACTGACAGTTATTGAAAATGATGTGTATCATTCTGGTCCGTCACACTAATAATTACAAAGGCAAAAGTAATACCGTCTAATGTGACTATTAAGTTTTATCACTTGAGGACTTATCACCCTTACATGTTTCGATCCCTACAGATCGTCCTCAGAGGGCATCAGTACTTTTGGAAACTACTATTACAATAGATGTTAATCATATAGATACACATATGATGTCTGAAATGCACAATATACACAATGTTCAACCTTTCACATTCACAGCAGACTTCTTGGTGTTAAAACTTTTTAAAGTTTTTTTTTTTTTTCCCCCTAACTTTCTAGATCTTGCGAAAGGAGGTCCTTAGTATTTCCGTGTTTATTCGTGGCCTGCTGTGTTGTTTACCTTGCCACTGTTCTGTAAGGCAATGCAAATTCCCTGCAAGACTCTTGAAGACCTTGATGACACTGTTGTGCTGTACGGCCTCTGGCACATTCAATCTTTATCCAACGCTGTTGTTCCTGTTTCGAAAACATAGTGACAATACTACATTAGACCGCCAGCTAACACGAGGCTCTGTTCTTCTCGTCACTGCGCATGCGCGACATGTGGGATGAGAGAGTCCATTTGCTCTGAGTTAAGATAGGTATATAACTAACGTGTGGCATAAGTGCACGAATGGGGGAGATGAGGAATACGTATAGGATATTGGTGGGAAAACCAGAAGGAAAGAGACCACAGGGAAGACCAAGGCGTAGGTGGGTGGACAATATTAGAATGGATCTTAGAGAGATAGGATGGGATGGTATGGATTGGATAGATCTGGCTCAGGATATGGACCAGTGGAGGGCTCTTGTGAACACGGTGATGAACCTTCGGGTTCCATAAAATGCTGGGAAATGCTTGAGTAGCTGCAGAATTGGCGGCTCCTCAAGAAGGGCTCAGCTCCATGAGCAAGTAAGTAAGTAAGTGTGGCGGAAGTGACATTATTTGGTCATGTTCCATGGTGTCTCTACAGCAGTGTTGCCACTATTAACGTTCCAACCCTCATATTATTATTCTTGAGGATACCAGCACTATGCTTATCTATAAAAACTCTTTACTTAGCTTTACTGGGGGCCTCCTTTGTCTGGTTGACATACGAACTTCCTGCTGTTGATCTCTTTCAAATAGCACCGCACAGTTCAGGGATGGGTCTGCTGAAGTTTTCTCTGTTTTGTTCCCTTGGGTTTCTGCAGCCTCCTCATGGATAGTATCTTCTTTGTATTCTAGTTTAGTAGCCTCTTCATGGACTGTGTCTTCTGTAACTTCCCCACATGGTGTAGAAGTTGTTGAATTTTCTGGACATGGTGTACATTCTTCAGGTGATGTACTTCCTCCTGGTTTATTTATATTTGCAGCTGTTGTGTCTGGGAATGGTCTGGTCTGACATGTCGAAACCTGCCCTGATTTTTTTTTCACTGCAAGAATACACACAACAAAATCCACTGTCAAAATTTTAGCTGCTAATATGCACTGCAAGTATTTTTTAAAAATTGCTGAAGTTACTAATTTTTTCTGTATGCGGAACCCCTTGTACCAGAAGTTTGTACAATCCCAGCCTAGGCTGTGAGTCAGCCCTGTTGCATGTTGCGTACTGCTCTGCTCTGCTAGGGGTAGACATTTCTCCACGGGTCTGGCAGGCTGGAATATTGGCCATGTTCAGCAATTTTTAAAAAATACTTGCAATGCATATTAGCAGCTAAAATTTTGACAGTGGATTTTGTTGTGTGTACTCTTGCAGTGAAAAAAAAAATCAGGGCAGGTTTCGAAATGTCGGATCAGACCATTCCCTTCTTAGCCCAACCTTGTCCTTTCTTGTAGAGGATGGTTTCCGAAGTCTTCTTGATAAAACGGGGTTGACTGCATCATGATTCAACTCTGGGCTGATTCTGTCTTCTTCATATATCTGGTTGTTGTGCTTCTCTTTTGATTTTTCTACTTCATCTTCTTTCCAGGTCATGCTGATTGATTCTTCTACTTTTTATGTAGCATGTCTTTTATAGTAGACATTATCTTCTTGACAACCAATTCTTTCCCTTTGTTGTTCATGTGTAGGCCATGTTTTGTACATAGTTCTCCATTTAAATCTAGCTTTATCAAAGGTGTATTTTCGAGAGCCTTCACCAGTTTACCAGATTCTCTATTGAAGACTTGTATCTCATTGTTTACACAGGAATCTGAATGTAGATTATATCTGTGTGGTACACACACCTGGATGATGTTTGTATGGTTATTTTTCCTGAAGAAGTTTTTCAACTGATTTAAGCCACCAGTGGTCTCATTTCTGCCTACGTCTCTTGTGCCTCCCCATACTACTATCACATCATTTTTTGTCAAGAGTTTGACCTCTTCTTTCACTGTGTTTGTGGTGGCCATTAGATCAGCAACTGGCTATTAGCCAATGTCTTCATATATTTCAAGGAGTACAGTGATACAGAACAGTCTCTCACATGTCCTTCTTAGATGTTGGTGTGGAGACTCTTGGTACTGCTGTAAGTCTAATGAAGTATATGATGGCAGGGTGGCCCACTTCAGTTCGTGGAGCAGCATATCACAGCTGCCATTAAGAACACAATTGACTTTGTGCAGATTAGGTGTACTGGTTGTTCACTTCACTACCCATGAATAGTAGATGGTATTGTGAGATGTCTCACAAGAATTTAATTCCTTGGTGGTGTAAGTGAACAAACAGGCTGATGACTGAAGCAGCCAAGCAGATGGCCACAAAGAAGAAGATTAAGATACTGACACACCAGTAAATCATTAAGAAAGTAATGCTTCTTCATCTTTGCCTTGTAATATCCTGCCCATACTAGCCCTGGAAATCGGCAGAGAGCACTTATTGAATTACTGACGTACATGCCAGCTGCTCACATGTGCATCAATAGATGTTTCATAAGTTGGAGAAAGTAACCCTGGTGACAAGCAACTGCAACTACCATGCCTTCGTGTGTTCTTGTCTCAAACCTCTGATATTGAGTAATTTGTTGATAACATTGTCACCTACAGAGTTCATTCTGCCATGTATCTGAAAATAATCATATCTCAATCGAGAATTTTGTGGGAAATTCTTTTCTGACATACTTGGTTCCTGTTTATATGTGGGTAAGAATGAAGCGGCATTAATTTATAATTGACTTGCAATCTTCAGGTTATCCGATTCAGTGTGAAACACCGAGGAGCCGAATCAATGTCAGGATTCACTGTGTGTTTTGTAATTAAATTTATTAACTACTTCCTAGGTAGGAATTTTTTTCTTATTAGTGTTTATATATTTGATTCATCTAATTTGTTATTATGGGTATATCCCTTCAGTCGTTGCATTATTTTGGCCATATTATTGTGTTCAGCATTAAACTTATGAACATAAATATATATACATCAGATTTTTGAGGTTCATTATATTCCTTCAGTTGTTTTATTATGTTGGCCATATTATTGTCTTCAGCATTGAACTTGTGAACATTTATATGTTCAAGATTTTCAAGGTTCAATTCAATTCAGTTCAGTTCAATTTTATTTCATCCATGGATCATTATATTGCTTCAGATATTTTATTATGCTTGCCATATTATCGTGTTCAGCAATGAACTTGTGAACATGTATATATTTAAGATTCTCAAGGTTCATTATATTGCTTCAGATATTTTATTATGCTTGCCATATTATCGTGTTCAGCAATGAACTTGTGAACATGTATATATTTAAGATTCTCAAGGTTCATTATATTGCTTCAGATATTTTATAGCTTTCAAGTGTAAGTTGTAAGCAAAGTTATGAAGTTGAATACACTTATCTCTGATGGAAACAGAATTTTCTTTCAAGTTTACCCACCATCAGCTTTCGTAAACACAATTATTCTATATATGTTATAGTTCAAATGTCCGTTGCATTTCAGTAAGGGGATGTTGAATTGATGTAAATGAGAAATGTTCATACTTCACAGGCACCGGCGAGCAACTTTTTCCCCATAAATAATGTTGCAACTTGATCTCTTGTACTGCAGGGGTCTTACTCCATTGTATGTTTTCTATTTTCGAACGGAGTTTGATGTCACTTAGCTCATGCCCCTCCAGAAGTATTTGAGTGAAGTCATATGAAACTCAAATAAGATCTAAAAGTTTGTGACGATGGTATATTGCTACAAATATTATGTTTTTAGACATTACCCATCGTCTTGTCTATTTTTTAAAAAACCGTCCTGTTTCTTTTTCAAAACAACATTTTGGAGACTGGATTCTGAAAAAGAAACAGGACGTTTTTTTAAAAAGACTAGACGATGGATAATGTCCAAAACCGTAATACTTGTAGCATATGAAACTCAGTTTGAAACCAGAAAACAATCAATAGGGTAAGAACCTCTGTAGTACAAGAGGCCTGGGTTGCAAATTATTTGTAGCTATTGATGTGAATTAGTGGTTCTTTGGGAGGGAGCAGTACACAAAGGCCGGTGGTATGATAGCATACTTTCTTACCGACAGGGCACGTGGTACGATAGCATACACTCGTACTTACCTAGCTCGGCACTGGTGGCAGCCATGTCCTCTGAACCCTCCGGACACTGCGGCAGCAGTGATGCTTTGATGACGTCACGGCTTCTAGGTTGCCCGCCAATAGCATTGTGTTCTTCTGTTCTGTGCCATCAAGCGCTTGGCTTGAACTATGCCTAGGCCGTGGCAGTGACCTTGAACAGAATTCACGTTTTCGCTCATAATATTACAGACGTACGTACGAATAATAGCATGAGGGGTGAGCTATAAAACTGGGCCTCGCGCTATGACCTTCAATGATCTATTGTGCTTCTCATTTGGATTAAGAGTACAGACGTATTTACGTACGTACGTTCCAGTGGGGGTAGGTTTATGCTGGCAAGTCAGTATGTTGGTAACCGGTACATTACGCTTTTACATGATGAAAGCCACATAAGGTAAACTATAAGACTGCTCGTGTTGATCTCTTGACAGCTGCAAAAACTGTGTTTGACGGTGGTGGTGTAAACTCGCCCAACCTAACCTGTTGGAAGTCTATGTAAATCAAGACACGCTCAGACAAGTGGCCCAGAATGGCGGGAGGAAAAAAAAGTGACGTGTGATGTTTGTGAGTGGAATTATATTCCGTAAGTTGGTAATTCATAGGAAACGGTGAAATTTGTTGCTTAGCAACAACGAGTAAACAACGGTTGCTAAGCAATGACGTTTGCGTTGTCACACTTGCTTGACTGTGGGCAGTTCCCACATCAGGAATGGATGTCTGCATTATAGAAGTTTGATAGTTGTGAGGAACATCAAAGGTTATATATGATACAGTTTTGAATGTAAGGATGTTGTGTAAAGTGTGTGAGGTTGGAGGTTTGTAAGTATTATGAATACTTAGATATGTGAGATATCTTGAAACATAGAATCGCTCTTGGACACTTTGTGATATGAAGCAGCAGTTAATCCAACCGAGCTGTGCCAGATGTGCAGTAAGATGGTGCTTCAACTGAAGAGAACGCCTCGGGTGCAGACTGACATTACCTGCTCCTTTAAATGAAGATTGTAGCTCTATATGATAGCGACAGATAATTGAGAGGTAGAATGGGATCTGTTATATGATACAGGTTACTTGTTATTACAATATATTGGAACGTTTGGACTGCTTGTTGAGTATAGGGAATTTGCAGGTATAGGCACCGAAAGGGACAGACTACCAGTCTGCTTATCGGAGGCAGCTTGGAGGCAAGTAGAATGTGTGCATAATGAGGAGCATGGCCCAATTATTACTAGCCATCTGTTCATCTTTAATAAGTTCCTGTCAAATCTTTAATGGTGTGCACAAAGTGTGTGTCAGTGGGTGCAGGGGGGAGGAGTGGATTTGATTCTACATACGTGGTATGTGCCTACTGTTCAGGAGAATCCATGTCTTTCCAGATAACATTATGGGTGTGAATATGTGAGTTCCGTTTATGTGCTGGCACCATGATCTTCAGGTAAGAATGAAATAACTACTTGTGTTGTACATGACTGGAGGCTGAATGTGGTAAATTACGTATTTAGAAAGACAAAAAGAAAGTATGGTCAAAACCATGTGTTCATCTCTCAGGAAACCAGGGCAGTGTGTGGAAGACTGATAATTTAACTCCAAGATTATGTGCAGTTCCCTAGACCTCCAGTGTTACTTATCAAATGTAAACCAGGCCAGTCTTCAGGAATACTAAGTACTGTGAAGTATAGAGTTTTGTAAGTTTTATGCCCTTGGGAATTTTGAAGAGTTGGATGTGTGCAAAATGTTTCTGACAGCATGAGCCTGCAGTGTCTTGGGCATTAACCCCCCAAGTGTGTGCGACGCACCATGTGCGTCCGCTGAGTTACATGCATATAGCGTGCATTTATGCGGGGGTATTTAAATCCCTCCCGGTGCTTTATTTTCGCAAGCGTTGAAGGTTTTGTGCAGACATTTACCTAAATATTTTTAAATAACGAAATCGCTATTTGAAAAATTCCAAAAAATTATATTATATTTACAATTGTTTACAGTTCATTATTATAAATTTCTATATACATTTTGTCAAGCTATTTCTTTTTCCCAGCTCTCCATATCCAGTGTGTAGTGGTTGACCTTGGTGTGGTANCATCTTTCTTTTTACCTTCAATATTAGAGTTAATTTTACTGACCACACAACACGTTTCTTACTTACTGTCGCACTACATGTTTCGACCTCAAGAGGTCATCCTCAGGTGTACGAACACAGTTGCACAATCACACGCAATCACATTCGTTTTTCCACTTATTTTGATCCTGTATCCTGTTCAGGTCCACGCTCAAATAATATGTGTCAAGTTCTTCTTATAAAATATAAGTTAAAAA
>NW_019725438.1:38495-39765 GCF_002891405.2 Cryptotermes secundus
TTGGAACAATTCTTTCGTAAGCAGCAGACACCAGATGCTTTGTCCCAAGCAAAGCGAGTAAAAAAAATACCACACACAAACAGATAGCGAGGAATGAAAGAAGTCAGTGTTAGCTGACATATACATTCACTGGAAGAACACACATCAGAGCGTAGGTGTTAAGAATTCTTAGTGAAAAGTTTGGATGCAACATATGCGGCGCGCACGCTTACAGCACGGCTTTTGAGTGGACGCAGACGGTGCGTCGCACACGCTTAGGGGTTTAAATGGCTCCGCTAAAAGTCACGCTCAAGGGGTTAATATTATTTCCCAGTTGTGATAACCTCAGGTAACTGAACCAGGCCCTTCGCTGCCCGAATGCACAGTGATGTGTCACGAACACAATGTGATAGGTTTTGTCTCCACCATGCTGTATTAGGTTATTGTAGGAAAATAAAAGTTATGTTGGTGGGGATTTCTGTGGCATAGTATTCATACCATGTAAACGAGTTTCCCTTGAATCCTCTGATACTAAATGTACGAGTAGTATTATTTGTGCCCTGTTAGTGAAACATGTAGGTTGTACAGTTGTGTTTCTTGTGTTCTCACACATTTCCCAGGTTGATGACAGTTACAATTAGTGTGTAGAGTTTGACTGGATTTCTTTAGACTTGATTTAGTATGATGCTGGGTATGTACAGTAGATTATTCTAGTGAGACTAATAAAGTAAGTATTCAATGGCAAGTTGAGATGTGAGGTTAACTGGAGTATGTTGGATAGATTATCCTCTTCTTGATTAATGTTTATGAAGCATGTCATTGAGCATCTTATTATCCCACAACTGTGCAGAAATAATGATGAAATTTAGTTTAATGGAATGAATTTAGACATCAGATATTAATTACTGTCCCTTGATATTAATGGAAATGCACTCATAACATTGCCTAGTATTTCCGTTCTGTTCTACTAGTGTGAAGATTATATTGCTCTTAATGATTATCTGTGAATGCAGTTTTCCTCAGTTTTTGTTTATATTAGAGACATGATTACTGCTTGTCGTGGTCCTAAACCTTAGCGAGGGCATTAAGTGACTGATTGAATGTTAAGAAGCAGTGCTGCGGCAGCAGAATGTGAAAGTTGAAAGTCACGGTCACAGAGATTTTCGTTGGATGTGATGTAAAGCCAGTTGAATTGACCTGTGATCCAAATATCTGCTTATTGCTACCTCCTGTTTTAATGTTATTTTGCCATGAGGTGTTGTAACCGCTCACTTCCTTGGGCCCTTTACGT
>NW_019725439.1:0-8477 GCF_002891405.2 Cryptotermes secundus
TTTTGGTGGTTCTCTTTCATTTACTCACCTTTGCCGGAACCCCCTACCCCCCATTTATATATATATTGCTTTCTGGAATGTGATGCCACGTAGTCTTGTAGAAGTTTATCAAAGGTACAGAGATGGTGCCATCATTTTCAGGGCTGAAGAGGAAGGCATGGAAGCAAGCAGACTAAGCTCTACTCTCCTTCCTGCTTGCTCACCTTACTCTTCGACCTTGGAGGAGGAGAGCGGGATGTTCCTCTTAATCCTCACCACTGTCTGGTCAGCAAACCATACTCCTTACCCAGTTGCAAAGACAACATTCTGTTGAAGTAAATAAAAATAGAATGATACAAGACAAAAACAGACTCCGTGATTTTAGTCCACAAGCGCACTATACCGACAAGAATGAAAATGTGGTGTCAAGAAAGTAAGGATGGAAAGATTTTGGAGACATATGATGAGAAATTTGCAAAACCAGTAAATGAGCATGGCATTTGGGAAATCAGAACTGAACAAGAACTGAGGGTGAAGCATAATACCCCTGATCTGGTAGCAAATACTAATACAGAGAGACTGAAGTTGTTGGTGAATGTGATTAGATCAGAACAAACAGAAGTTTCTCTACTTTCAGGCTAAAAATTACCTTCTATTTATAAACCTACTCCTGCATAGTATTGAGGTTAAGGACGTGTGAAGCTTTATCTCCATGGCTCCATATACTTCCATGGCACCACATATAACTGCATGGGTAAGTTCAATTTACAACAGTAAAACACATGATGTTGATTAAAGTGTTATTACAAGGTGGTTCAAATATGACCGGGACTGATTTTTTTTAAACCAAAATTGCCAAATACTTACATGCACATGTCAGTCTTCAATGTACTCCCCTCTGGAGTGAACACATTTTTTCCAACATTCTGGAAGCATCCTGATGCCCTTTTCAAAGAAGTCTTGTGGTTGGCAGCGTATCCACTCCCAAACATTCTGGATGACGGCGTCGTTTTCCACAAACCGCATGCCTTGCAAGTCTGATTTAAGCCTTCCGAACAGGTAGAAATCACTTGGTGCCAAATTGGGACTTTACAGCGGATGTGTCAGAAGGTTCCATTTCAATTTCTGGAGGGTTTCCATTCTTGTTTTGGCCATATGGTGGCATGCATTGTCTTGAAGGAAGGCTACCCGCTTTAAACCTCTCTTCCACTTGGATCTGATCTTTTCCTTCATGTCTGCTGCCAGGAGGTCTGAGTAATAAGCTGCATTGTCTGTTCTGGCATCTGTCAGAAAGTCTACATGGATAACCCCTGCCAGTCCCAAAAGAACGTTGCCATCACTTTTCCTGCTGAACGGCTCCTGTGCGCTCTCTTGGGTTTGGCAGAACTGGTATAAAGCCACTCGCGTGATGATTGCTGGGACTCGGGAATGAAGTAGTGCACCCACTTTCATTGCTGGCCACTATAGATTTAAAAAATGCATCACCTTCGTCTTCAAACTGCTGTAGGAGAGGACTGGCAATTTGCATGCGCACCATTTTGTTCACGTATGTCAAAGTGCATGGTACCCACCGTGCATTCACCTTGCGATAGTGCAGGTGATATTTCACGATGTCTTCTACACTACCAACACTGATGGACAGCATTGCTCCAAGTTCCTTGATAGTTATGCGCCTATTCTCACGAATAAGTGCATCTGCACGATAAATGTTTGGCTTATTGACGGATGTTCACAGCTGATGATCATGCGGTTCATTCTCCACGCGCTCTCTGCCCTCTCTGAAGCACTTATACCACTCAAACAAACGGGTCTGTGAGAGACACTCTTCCCCATACTGTTGTTGGAGTCTGTGGTGAATTTCAATGGACAGGACGTTTTCTCCAATGAGGAATTTGATCACAATGCGTTGTTCCATGCTCCGCGGTACCTCCTCTATGCTCATCCCTCTAGAAACTCCCAGACAGGACTGAACAGGTTCTAACCCTAACAGGAGGGAGACTGGAGGTTATGGTTACAATCTCTAAAGGTCACACAGCTGCTGTGCATTGCGGCTTGTTTACAAAAAAATCAGTCCCTATCATATTTGAACCACCTAGTATTTACATTACTATATTAATGAATATAACTTCACAAAATATTAACACATATCAGGTACTTATATGATTAAAATATGACACCAGTTTCAGATGACAGAACGACACACTGGCTATCCAATTTGGTTCTACATTAATCTTTTAATGGATTACAGAAAGTACTTTTGTACCCTTCAATAAGGTTTGGGACAAATAATTTTACTTCATAAAATACCACTAATGAAAAAATGGATGAATATCTCCTCTTCTCTAGTGCCGAGCTCACAGATTGACCTTCTCCTTTCTTCTTGCACGGGGCTCACTGCAGACTGCTTTGTGTCGAGTTCCAACTCTTTCTTGCCAAATCTTCATTTTCAGTCCATTCATTGTCAGTGCAATCCTCCAGATGAATTTCTTCTCAGCAATTTGAGAAGTATTGCGCTTCCATTCAACAAAACTTTTGCAGATGGCTGAGGTTACCTTGTGAGAGCCTGTGTGACTTGCACTGTGTCAGGGAACATAGGGCACAGATGTCTGTGTTCATGGCGAGGTGCCCCAAGCTTGCCAATCATTCCTGAACTGCCAGAAGGTACAGTTCCATGCTTGCTGGGACTTGCTAGAATACGCACATTGACGGGGGTGGCCCTGGGATGTCCATCCCTGCAAAGTCACAGCAGAGTCATGGTGAGAAAACAGAAGCATCAGCAGCAAAGCAAAATAAATGTGAAGTTAAGAAATTTCCAAGTTTCATCATACAACTTACACATATTTTTTCCAAAATTTCGAAGAAAAAATTTGATGCATGATTTATGACAATGTCTACTGCAAAATATATCACCATATGTGCCATCTAATTTTAAAATGAAACATTTCAATTTAAATGCCTCAAGTATGATGGTTACAAATCTTTTGGGACATGGAGTTGTGCTAGTACAGGCAAAAGATCCGGATGCATAATTTCCATTTCCAATTCCTTCAGGATAAACAGCTTGCTGACTACCTGGCAAAGGCACTGCACTTTCATGGAATGACAGGGTAAGGCTTCAAAAGTAGGTGAAACAAGAACGAGTCCCTAAAGATTTGGAGTAGGTACTTATCTTCCAGAACATTCTTCCAACATGTGGCCCAGATTTCCTGTGTTCAGAATTCAAGAAGAGGAGAACATATTTCAGTGCAGATCATAATGAAAGAGGATTCAAGATTAATGGACAGAATTGGAGGTAAAAAATTGGACATCAATCTGCCAACTGTTCTTTTCAACTTACATAATCATCTTCGCATGAGGCTTGTTTCATGTCAAGGGTATCATTGATATGAGGAGGGCACTTACCCAGCTTCTGACGTTGTCAAGGATCACAAAACATAGGCTCATTAACCCGTGTTCAAAAAAAGACTTAGGCAGCCACTTAGCTCTTTGCTGGTCACACTCCCTTACTGAAAATGAAAACACCAAACTAGATAGAAATGAAGCTCCTTTCTATCCTGTAAAAGTTCATCCTGCCATTATAAATGAAACTTGACACTGTTGAGAACAACATAGTGTGATTTACTGACTGAGAATCTTCATGAAAGGCTGGGCTGGGCTGATCACTCCAGCACAGCTACTCAACTGCTAAGGGAGAAAATCAGAAGGTCACTTTATTCAGAACACATTTTGACCTACCAATTTTTGCCGCTATTATTACCAGAATAATGTCAAAACCATCAGTATGTCAAAATATGTTCTGAATAGAGAGATACAATAAGATACAATATAAGCAATCCAAAAGAGGCACAAGCCAGGAAAGAATATGAGTAAATCATTAAGGATTTCTGTCAGGAGGTAAGGGAAGGAGTGACAATTGAAAAATAGTGGAACAACTTGGAAACAGTTCTTAAAATTGCAGCAGAGGAAAGTATTGGGAAAGCTAAAAGGGACTTTAGGAATGGCTGGTTTGACCAGGAGTGTAAACAGGTGAGAGTGGGAAAGAATAGGAAATGCCAGAGTGCGCTTCAAAGGAAATCTACTAGAGCAGCAACAGAAGAATATCATATCCATTTTCTTTAGCCAAGGTTGTTTATCAAGAGAATCCGTCCAGGTCCAAGGCTTTGGGTTCATTTTCATATTATGATTATTTTTTACGGTGAGGAGTTGTTTCCCCACACCCAACCCCCAAACTGGAGGATCACCCCTTATCGGCTGTCCGTGACTGCTCATTCAATATATTCGCGGCTTCCCTCCAAAACTTTAGGGCGCCACCTCCATCCACAACCTGAGGATGCGCCATACCGTGGTGACAAGGGAGAATATTTGGACCAAAGAGAGATGTAGTGGAAGGAGGCTCGAGAAAAATTTACAATGAGGAGCTTTATAACTTGTACTCTTCTCCAAGTATAATTAGATTGATCAAGTCAAGGAGGATGAGGTGGGCAGGGCATATAGCACAAATGGGGGAGACAAGGAATGCGTATAGTATATTGGTGGGAAAGCCAGAAGGAAAGAGATCACTGGGAAGAACAAGGCGTAGGTAGGTGGACAATATTAAAATGGATCTTAGAGAGATAGTGTGGGATGGTACGGATTGAAGTGATCTGGCTCAGGATATGGACCAGTGGAGGGCTCTTGTGAACATGGTAATGAACCTTCAGGTTCCATAAAATGCTGGGAAATTCTTGAGTAGCTGCAGAATTTGCAGTTCCTCCTGAAGGGCTCAGCTCCGTGAGTGAGTGAGTGAGTGAGTGAGAGTGAGTGAGAGTGAGTGAGTGAGTGAGTGAGTGAGTGAGTGAGTGAGTGAGAGAAGAACATGGTAATGAACCTTCAGGTTCCATAAAATGCTGGGAAATTCTTGAGTAGCTGCAGAATTTGCAGTTCCTCCTGAAGGGCTCAGCTCCGTGAGTGAGTGAGTGAGTGAGTGAGAGAGAGTGAGAGTGAGTGAGTGAGTGAGTGAGTGAGTGAGTGAGTGAGTGAGTGAGTGAGTGAGAGAAGAATACTGTGATGTGAGAAGGAAAGGAAAAACGATTATTATGAAAAACAACTTAAATTGCTACTACAAGCAAATGAATACAATGAGGGATGGCTTCCACGCTAAACCATTGAGTTGCAGGATTACAGATGGTAACACTCTCTCAGATAAAGCTGATATCCTGAATAGATGGAAGGTGTATTTTCCAAATCTGTATGATATGACAGAGGATAAGTTGGAAATGCCGCCACAGTGGACAGTACCATCTACAGATGAAGTTGAAGAAATACCATTACCTACCATGCAAGAGGTGAATTTTACAGTTTTAATACATTAAGGACTGGCGATTTAAATATTTAAATCACCCTGGGGCCGCCATTATTAAACCTACTATCCTAACTTGTGCACTGTTCACTTTAAAAATTAATATAAAATCTCCTAATTAATTTTATGAAAAAAAAATTTTGGAGAACACTTCCTCATGCTCCTAGAAGTGCTTGAGGGTGAGATATTTCTGGCATCATTCCCCTTTGTGAAGTGCCATTACACAGAACTTGCAAATGTAGACATACTCCTTTTTATGTGAACTGTGCAAACACGGCATTGCCTAGAAGGATGCCTCCCCTTGGAATGTTCACTCTTCACAAATTTCACGAGGGTACGTTTCCACATATCACCCAAGAGTCGCCCTGGGGGGTCCACATGAGGCCAGCGTGGGGTGGGAGTTGATGGACCTGGTGGCATTAAGTCTGTGTCTGACTCTGGTTCTGCCGCCACCATCTACAAAAAAGGAAAAAAAAAGATCAAATAATGTGTGAAAACTATTGTGGTATTTCTTTGCTAAACACAGCATATAAAGTATTCTCAGTTGTACTATTTCAAAGACTACAACTCACTGTAGAGATAAGTACTGGAAATTATCAGTGTGGGTTTAGCCCTTGAAAGTCCATTTCAGACCATTTTCATTCAGTTAGACAATTACTGGAAAAAGTGAAAGAATATGGAGTTAACATGTACTAGATGTCTGTAGATCTTAAAGCTGCCTATGACAGCACTGATAGAGCTGGGCTCTTCAAGGCTATGGAGGAATTTCATGTCCCCAGAAAACTTACATGTGTACTGGATCCTATTCTCAAAACTGTAAGATGCAGAGTTAAAAATTTAATGGAATAACTGAATTTTCTGAGACTCACACAAGGATGTGCCTTGTCATGCCTTTTGTTTAATCTAGCCCCAGAGAATGTTGTAAGAGAGACCAGTCTGGATATAAGATACTCCATGAAACTACAGATATTAGCATATGCTGCTGATGTTATTTTTGGTAGATATGAAAGAATAGTCAAAGAAGCACACACAAAGGTCAAGAAAGCAGCATTACAAATGGGGTTTAACCATTAATGAAGATAAAACTAAATTTATGGAAGTTAGCAGCAATAAAACCAAAGAGAAGCATAACATAATAGACAACAAAAAGTAAGAGAATATCAATATCTTGAGTCCACAGTCCGCTTCCTACTGTGACGTGGCGGGCAACAGGTAACAGCAAACGAAATAAAAGATGGCTGAGCAGCAAGCGAGAGAGAGAGTGTGTGATCAACAGTTCTCAAGGCAGCAGCCTACGAGTGGAGTTGAAATAACAGCCGTCGCGGAAAGAAGTACCGGACGTGTGTGTAACTGAGAATTGGTTGGAAGTGTATGATACAGTAGCACTTATATAGCTCCCATACTGTGAAACGTGTAGTCTACTGAAGACAGAGTGAACTGATTTGCAAATAGGGTTATAAATTGTGAAACCCCGCAACAGTGTTAACAGATTATTGCGATTAGGGTTATAAAGTGTGAAACCCCGCAACATTGTTATAATTAATTGTAGCCGAGATTTGTAGGTTGTTAAATAAACCAATTAACGATCTCTACGGCGTATTCAGTAATGAAACACGTTACATTTGGTGTCAGAAGTGGGATACGAACTTACACACGTGACCAACGGGATTTGGACTTACACACGTGACCAACGAGATTCGAACTCAAGACACGTGACAATTTAGTGTCAGAATTGTTTTACGAACTTGAACACGCCTCAACGAAGAGTTGAATTTACAAGTGCATCTACTATTATACTCCCATAATAAATATTGAAGAAGAGTTTGTGGAACGCCTGCTGGCCGCCCATGAAGATTTCTTGGCAAAAGTAGAAGCCGCCATGAGACGGAACTGGGGGAATGATAGCAACAAGAAGTTGGTGGCCAAAAATGACATAAAGACAACAGCCTACCAAGAGATGGAGGCACATCTGGAAGAAGGAAAGCCGGCCCCAGCGGACATGAAACCTGAGGCAGAACAACAAGAAGAGGTCCCTGTAGACGACGTCACAGTGACACCATTCAGTGAACCTGAAGATGAATTGACGCCGATTACCCAAAAGCAGACGGTGGCCTGCCAAGTGGACATGACACCTGCGGCGGCACAACAAGAAGAGTTCCCCATTGCAATACCGGTCAGAGTGAAGATGGCCTGCCGAGAAATGAAGGCCCATCCAGAAGAAGAAGAGCCGGCCTCAGTGAACAAGAAACCTGAGGCGGTGAAACAACGAGAGGTACCCGTACAAGACGCTGAAGTAATGCCAGTTGGAGAACCGAAGAAGAAAAGGCGCAGAGACCGAAATCGACGAAATATAAAGAATTTGACACGGGAAAACTGTGGACCCCGGATGAAGTTGGCTGCCACCTGTAGGAAGATATCCCATCGCGCGACAATGGCATGATGCTGGAGAAATGACTTCAAGAAGGAAACTCCCCAGGGAACCTTCGGATGCCAGCGGAAAGAAGGACCGCCAGCCGAGCAGGGACGGCAGAAGAATTGGACCAGAAACCATTTTATGAGAGGAACCCAGAAAGGATGGTCTCCCAGATGGAAAAAACTGGCGCGTCCAGAAGGCACCAAGGAAACAAAGATTCGAGACTTCGAGGACCAGCTACGGCTTGGAAGCAAGTGGGAATGTAATAAGACCCACAGGAGGACAAAGGGATTGGAAATCGCAAAGCGAATTTTCACACCTGTCCCATTACAGAGAAGTAAAATCTGGACACTGTGGAGGGGTCGACGCCTCCAAAACAAAAAAAGACGCAGGGCACAGAAGAGGAGCTGGTAAAATAGAAGAACTGGCCTCCCCAGAGAGTGAATGTGTCATAGAATGAAAGTGATGGATAAATGGGACACAACTAGATCTTCTGGCGAGCTGAAAGGAAACCGCTTCAGACGAGTTGGTCTTAAGAGGGGAGCTGTTGTAATGGCCGGATGATAGTCGCTGCGAGAAGTAGCCGAAACAGGAGATGCTGCAGGAACGGCCTCCAAAGATAAGCAACGGGGATACACCGTTAGGCTATTCGGGACGAACAGCCTTAAGGAGGGAGCAGTGTGACATGTTGCACAACGGAGGACCCCTACCTCGCCAGCGGCACGTGGCGGTAACGTAGCCCCCCCC
>NW_019725439.1:10447-17393 GCF_002891405.2 Cryptotermes secundus
TTTTAATTTAGTGATGATATTGGTACAAAGTGTTAATATTCTTCAAAGTACTGTCCATGAGCATCTACACATTTTTTCTACCGACTCTCCCATGCCTGGCACGCCCCCTCAAAGACCTCGATGGGAACCTCATTTAAAGCTGTTGTCACGGCCACTTGGATAGCCTGAATGCTTTCAAAACGGTGTCCTTTGAGTGCAGTTTTCATCCTCGGGAACAAAAAGAAGTAGGCCGGAGCTAGGTTGGGGCTGTAGGGTGGCTGCGGCAGCATTGCCACGTGGTTCTTCACCAGGAACTCACGGACGAGCTGAGATGTGTGGCTGGGCACATTGTCATGATGCAGCCGCCGGTTAGCGGCGATGTCTTTTCGCACGCGGATGACCATTTTCCTTAATCTTTCTAAAACATCCACGTAGTAGGGAGCATTGACGGTCTGTCCTTGGGGTAAAAACTCTTTGTGGACCACACCCTTGGCGTCGAAAAAGACGATGAGCATTGTTTTCACTTTGGATTTGCTCATCTTCGCCTTCTTCGGTTTCAGGGAAGCTGAGGTGTACCATTCAGCATTCTGGCACTCCCCGTAGGCTTGCTTAAGCAGTTTGTGAGTTTCGGCAGCTTTTTTGTTGAGCTTTGTGCAGAACTTGACCGCCCAATGTTGTTCGAAAGTATCCGCCATCACGAGCCGTGACGTGGTCACAAAACACAGGTGCACTAAATCAGCGATACTGATGCCTCCGATGCTCGAGCAGACTGAACTTGGCGCGCTGTGAAGCTAAATGCCTCCCCCCCCAACCCAACCAATTCCAGCGCACTCTGACCAGTAGGAACGCGGGAAAGAAATGTATTTCATGACTTTTGGGACACACCATGTATATAACCCTTATAAAACCTGCTGTACTTTATGGTAGTGAGAGCTGAACACTCACTAATTTGAATGAGGATAAAATGAAAATGTTTTAAAGAAACACACCTTGTATATAACCCTTATAAAACCTGCTGTACTTTATGGTAGTGAGAGCTGAACACTCACTAATTTGAATGAGGATAAAATGAAAATGTTTTAAAGAAACACACCTTGTATATAACCCTTATAAAACCTGCTGTACTTTATGGTAGTGAGAGCTGAACACTCACTAATTTGAATGAGGATAAAATGAAAATGTTTTAAAGAAACACACCTTGTATATAACCCTTATAAAACCTGCTGTACTTTATGGTAGTGAGAGCTGAACACTCACTAATTTGAATGAGGATAAAATGAAAATGTTTTAAAGAAACACACCTTGTATATAACCCTTATAAAACCTGCTGTACTTTATGGTAGTGAGAGCTGAACACTCACTAATTTGAATGAGGATAAAATGAAAATGTTTTAAAGAAACACACCTTGTATATAACCCTTATAAAACCTGCTGTACTTTATGGTAGTGAGAGCTGAACACTCACTAATTTGAATGAGGATAAAATGAAAATGTTTTAAAGAAAAATTCCATGGCCCAAGCTATGTAAATGGAGTATGGAGAATAAAATATGATGAGGAATTATATAAATTATTCAAAGAACTAAATATAGTGCAGTCAAAAACAAACAGACTGAAGTGGCTAGGGTATATCAGAAGGATGGATGAAAGTTTGCTCTGCAAGAAATTAACCTTCTCCCAGCTAGTAAGCAGCAGAAAGAAAGGAAGACCAAAATTAAGATGGCTGGATAATATATTGCATGACCTAAGAATTTTAGAAGTGACAGCTTGGTGGAAGAAGACACAAGACAGGAATAATTGGGAGGCTGTTACAAGGGAGGCCAACGCTCACAAAGGGGTGTAGCTCTGAAGGAGAAGGAGAACTGTCAGCTTCCTGCCTTATGTGATTTCACAACAGTCCGTTTTATCAATATCATGAATGGTATGGAACACAAACATCATATTTTCTTTCTGTATTGCTGTGGTTATCTTCTGTTAACTTTTCTGTGTCTCAAATATATGGCAGAGTCAAAGAAGTTGAATCGGCTACGCAAAGCATATCTGTAACCCAGTTCTTACGAATACTGAAGACATCTAGCATGGGAGATGTGTCAGACTTCTACTAAACATTACTGGAAGGACGTCTTGTTCCATTTTGACTTGTCAGGTAAGATGCATCTTCCTTGTTTGTTACTAGCATTTAGGTAAGAGGGTTCTACAGCATTCCAGTACTTCAGTGTTAATCAGTAATGAGAATTAATACTGAAGGGACATTAGTATGCAGTTCAGGCACTAACAACAATGGATTAAATACAGCCACAGCTCGCACAACATTCCAGATAAAAATCTTCACACGCACATACAGATATATATCAAAATCAGAAGACCTCATGATGTAGTTATAGTACATGTTACACCAACTAGTTAACTAACAGTTCATCTTTTTAGAAGCTAATGGGAAAATCACTTGTATGCGGTACAATCCAAAAGTTCCCGAAATTTGAATTTTGCGGGCAAATGGTTATAAGTACATCGAAATACCGCTAGGTGTCTCCCCACACACCCTTCTTGGATCAGTGTGGCAAGCGGCGTCGAAATGAGTGGTTGGGTTTATTATTGGTGAACGTATTTCCATTGTTGTGTTTCCATGAGTTTGCAGTTTTGTTTTAAACTTGGGAAAACCACTGCAGAAAAGCACCAAATGTTGAAGCAAGCTTTTGGTGACAACAGTTTAGGCCAGGCACAAACTTGTGACTGGTATAAGCATTTCAAAAATGGCCGAACATCGACTGATGACAACGATCATTCGGGACGGCCGTCAACTGGCACCAAACCAGAAAATGTTGCAAAAGTTAGGGATCTGATTCTGCAAGATCATAGACTGACCATCCAAGACCTCTGTAACACCTTGGGACTAAGTTATGGTACATGTCGACGAATTTTGTCAGAGGAACTGAACATGAGGAGGATTATCGTGAAGTTTGTGCCACAACTGCTGCAAAATGAACAGATGCAGCATCGCTTGGAAGTCTGCAGGGCACTTCAACAATAGCTTCAAGAAGATCCATACTTTCTTTCGAATGTCATCATTGGTGATGAAAGTTGGGTTTATGGCTACAACCCTGAAAGTAAGCAGCAATCATCGCAATGGAAGAACCCTTCTTCACCTTGGCCAAAAAAAGTTGACAAGTCAAGCACAACATTAAGTCCATGTTGATCTGTTTTTTTGATACTGACAGGATTTTTCATAAGGAATTTGTCCCTCCTGGTCAGACAGTCAATAAAGAGTTCTATCGCGATGTTCTAAGGCATATGAGGGAGGACATGAGGAGAAAACATCCAGAAGTGGCGCACAAACAACTGGGTACTCCACCATGACAACACACGACCGCATACAGCTTACATTGTGCAGGAATTTTTGGCTAAACACAAGATGGCAGTTGTTCCCCACCCATCGTACTCGCCAGACTTAACTCCATATGACTTCTTTCTCTTCCCCAAGATGAAAATCAAGTTGATGGGGCGAAGATTTGATACAGTTCAGGAAATTCAAGCAGAACTGCAGACGGTACTAAACACCTTAACAAAGAAAGACTTCCAGGATGCATTTCAAAAGTGGCAGAAGTGCTGGAATCAGTGTATGCACTCCGAAAGGGACTACTCTGAAGGTGATGGTGCAGAATAAGATCCAGGTTTCATGTAATAGTTTTTATTAATATATTTTGGGAACTTCAGGATTGCACCACATATACAGATTAAGTTCATTTTCCCACTAACTTCCAAAAAAGTTGAACCTTTAGCTCCTTACTTGGCATAACACAACCAAAAACTACATCATGAGGTGTGGTTCACTCAGCATGCCAGCAGCCATTTATGCTTTGTTCAACATTATCCTTGAACTGCATATAGGAAGCGTAGTATACATGAAGAAACATACCCTACTATTTTATATATGTATTTATTATTATTATTAGAGGGGGTGGGTTTCCCCATGCACTTAGACCAGTTATTGGTCCATTGTGCGTCCCCCTTTAATTTCTACTGTCACTATACCCTACCGGTACTGGTGCGTGCTATCAGCCCCGTTCAGCCAACGAGGTCGGCCCTCAGTACCTGATATTTACCCCATCTACCAGAGGCATTGGAAACTACTTGGGTGGGAAAATGTGTTGCCTAATTTTGCTCAGAGGTCTCTTGTAGACATGAGGATCTTTTACGTGCCGTAAATCTACGACACGGGACCCAAGGCTTAAAGTCCCTCATGGAGGAATTGTTCCCTCAATTTTTCCACCCTTAAAAATTCCACGACCTCCGCCGGGTTTGAACACGCATACCTTGAGTCATGAGGTGGGAACGTTACCCCTAGATTACGGAGGCCACTTTTTATATATGTAAGATGATGTATAAAAAACTCTTATACATAGAAGGTTAAAAATAAGCATTACTGCATTTTTAAAGTATAATGTAAGATGGTTCTCAACAGAATTTTTTAAGCATCTGAAATGTTCTAAAGCATGTACAACAGTTGGACATTAATCTTGAACTAATGTTAGTTTGTAACACAAAAACACACATTCCTGCAGATGACATTGAAATGTTGAAACAAGGTCAGTAAACAGCAAACACAAATGTCTTTTAATTCATGCTACAGAATAAATCATGATAAATAATTCTGTCTTAATGAATTTACTTGGATTTAAGACTTCCCCTAATTAAAACATCCATTGGACATGTTCCTCAGATATCTTGAAACAGTGTATTCAGTCACTTATTTTTAAAGCTGTCAAAACTATTTATTAACTACATAATTTATAAAGAAATACTTTAAAACCTGAATTAAGTTTTTCTCTAAGACAGGCAAATAATAATCATTCTGGGTATTCATTTTACTCAGGGTACCAAATTCCATCAGAACTTCTCACATCACTCCTGAAATACAACTACCACTTCAATAGGTGTACACATAACATTAACACACCTAGACTGCTGTGACAATCCTGAGCCTCTCTGGTATGCATGGTATCTGTCACAGTTTCCTTGGCTTGGATGAAAGGTAGGACTACTGCCTGCAGCAGCTTCAGTTCCATCCTGACTCCCAGCTGGTTCCATATACTGAAACAAAGCACACTTATGAACTCACTGTAATGTTTATGTCCTCGTCCAGGTGTTTTAACACAATCAGAGTAGTACAAAGTGAGGGTAAAAATTACCAAATTTACCTCTCTGATTATCCATGCATATGCATTTGGGAGTGGAGAGACAGCTCCATTCTTTCTTAACCTTGGAAACTATAGTCCATTCGCGGAGACAGTTAGCGTAAACAAAGCAAGCCCCACATCGCCACAGCTGACAGCAAGGAGTGGACAAAGCGCGCAGTTACTTCAGTGTACTCACTGCATTTGGACGCACGTTAACCTGCATTCAGACTGAAGAGTGAACTTCGGACACCCCTGCAACGGGACACACATCACATGATCGCTGCACGATTTCATTTATAGAGCAAAGGGGATACCGCGTGCATTTGTTTACGAGGACTCTCTAGTCTCCGCGAATGCACTATAGATGTAGGTGAGTGAGCACCTTCATGTCATGGCCAATTTACCACAGGGAAATGAAACCCCAGTGGGCCCCAGACTTCATCTAGACATGGCAGCAGAGAGGAAAATCTTTGTACCTACCAGGAATCAAACTCCAATTCTCTGGGCATCCAACTAATAGCCCAATCATTACACTGGCGAAGCTATCCTGGCCCCAGTAGCTGGTACCACAGGGGCCAACTACACAGCACAGTATAGTGTATATATAGAATTTGTCTGTCACAGCAGGTGGGGGGGGAGAGAGAGAGAGAGAGAGAGAGAGAGACAGACAGACAGTTGTAGGACACCCAGAGTCATGAGTCCTGTGGGACTTGGAACGAAGAATGAATGTGCTGGTGAGGGGACAGCACCAATTTATGAGAAACAGATTTAGGTGCTTTAAGTGTTGAGGCTACTTGATACTATCTTAATCACTGCATAGCAGTTACAGTTCTTGTGGTGTGAGGCAGATTTTGTTTCCAGCAGTGGAACTTTATGACACCTCCCATTGTTTCTACATCATTCCTAATACTGAAGGTTGTAGGAATGTATGGCCTAGTCAATAAAAATTATTTCAATCTAACTTTCCCATGGTGATATGTCATTTAACACTTTTCTTCTTCTTTTTTTTTAGAAACAAGTAAAGCACATCACATTCAGTTTCAATTTCAATTTTCCTGACCAAAGAGATATTCTGTGCTTACTGTGTGACTGTCCTAGTGAGAACACTGGTGAAGAATGTAACTATAATTCAAATACTAATGACAACTAAGGCTAACGTGAGATGCAAAGAAAGGTCTTTATAAGTGGTTCAATTTAAGGGTTTGGTTTGGTGGGGGGGACAACAAAGCAGTTATCATAACCGGAATTTCTGAATACACAAAAAATGTATTCAGATATTTATGGACCCTGAGAAGGGTAGTGATTTTCTCTCCCCATTAGTGTCTGGACCGATTCTGGGTAGAAACAAGCCACCTTTCCAATGAGAATTTGGAGCTTTCTCCAGAGGTAAAGTAGTCATGGCATGAAGATGACCACACACCTCCAACTAATACCAAAGATAAGAAAGAATGCACCTGTACTTTCCCTTCACAATGCATCTTACTTGTGTGGCACTAATTAAGTACAGGGATAACTTTACATTTGTGCAGAAGCGTAGAGAAACCTACAGTAAGTCCATAGAGGTAAACATTTGTCTCATAAATTTCCTATCCAAAATGGTCTAAAACAATATTATATTTAAGCATCCTGTTGCACTCTATACGATAAATGATATAAACTCCGTCTCAAGTGCAAACAATATATTTTGTGTCTTTGATCTTGCTTCCCCACACTACAGCGACGTGAGTGTTATACACCTGATGATGGCCGTCTGAGGCCGAAACATGTAGTGTGGGGAAGCAAGATCAAAGA
>NW_019725439.1:18991-19703 GCF_002891405.2 Cryptotermes secundus
AGAGCTTAGCTGGCTCAAAAAAATATTTATGGTCATCCCTCGAAACGACAACCAAGGTCAGTACCATAAAATGGAGTCAACTGGAGCGATAATACATGAAGGAATGAGTTCTTTTCCCTCCCCCACACACACCCGTATCGTCACAGGGGGTGACCACAGTGTTCTGCCTTAATTTGTGGTGTTTTTCTAAGAACTGGCTGCCATGTACTGTGCGAAATCAATCGATCTTGCAGGAATAAAATTTGGACATCCCTCTTCTAAGAATTCCAATTGAGTGTGTTAGTGTGGCCAGCTCAGGGCAATATGATATTGTAGCGTGTTTGTGTGTCACGCTACAAATAAGTTGACGCCGTCGTCTGATATATAGCGAATTTATTCCTTTCGCTCTCTTACACACACTTTACAACATCACACCTGCAGTGTTACAATCACTGCTCACAATATTCAGGCGATGCTGGACTGGCTTCTCTGGCGGCTAGATCACGACTCCAGGCTTCGTGTCAAAGCTGGGCTATTTATAACCTTGGTTGCTGATAGGTAACGAACCCTCTGTTATAACAGTGGAAACGCTGCATTGTTGGCTCCGCGTTTCCTATGCAATAACCCATTGTTATAACCATGGAGACTCCTGTTAGATCTACAATGGAGCGATTGTTGTTTCCTCTGTAACGGTCTATTTTAGCGTTTCCATAGCAGTTACTCCTCTGGTTTG
>NW_019725439.1:20171-51716 GCF_002891405.2 Cryptotermes secundus
GGCGGCCCTCCGCGGCCAGTTTCTGGTCCCTACACCGTTTCTTCGGTTCTCCGACCGGTATTTTCGGGGCGTCTTCTACGGGGACCTCTCGATGCTCCAGTACGGACTGCATCGCTTCTGGGTGGGGCTCAATCTTTTCGTGGGTGGTTCTCCTCTCTTCCCCCCAGGCGTTCATGTCGACTTTCAACTTCTTGGCCCATATGGCGGCCATTTCTCGCCATGGTTTCCAATCGGCCATCAGCTGTGCGTGTCTGGCTTCCGCCTTGGCCTGGTTTGCCTCCATTTCTTCCTTGTAGGCTTTCCTATCGGCCGACGCCTTTTCTTGGTCAGCTTTTCTGTCTTCTCGCATGGCCGGCAGGAGTTCCATTATTTGCTGCATCTCCATTTTTTCTCTTTGTGGTGGACGCGTGTTAAAGTTCGAAGTCACTTCTGACACCAGTGTAGCGTGTCTTGAGTTCGAATCTTGTGGGTCACGTGTATAAGTCTTATCCCACAATATTATAAACACAGCACATATCACGTCTCTGCTGTTTATAACTTCATAGCAAAGAAAACACGCCATTCATAACAGTTTGAACGAGGAAACCTCTACCAGAAGCAACACGATTTTGCTGCAAGACAGGCATATGTAACGATGACTTACCGCAGCTAAACTCGTGTATCATTAAATACTGTTCTACTGACAACAGGCCAGCGAAAAATCTAACAATCTACAGCAAAACCATCAATTATTATGGGCGTTATAACATAGGTGTGCAGCTGGACGAAACATTGACGTCGAACCCCCACAGACGATTTAAATACCTTGATGAAACATACACGTCAAACCACGCTGAACGGTTAAGAGGAGAGTGAATTCAGGCAATGTTTGCTACCATTCAGTCCAGAACCTTTCGTCAACTTGTTTGCTGTCTAAGACATAAAAATTTACATATGCAAAACTATAATTTTGCCTCTGGTTTTATATGGGTGTGAAAGTTGGTCTCTGACATCAAGGGAGGAACACAGGCTTAGGGTGTCTGAGAACATGGTACTCAGGAGAATATTTGGACTGAAGAGGGATGAAATGATAGAAGGTTGGAAAAAACTGCATAATTAGGAGGTTCATAACTTGTTCTCTTAGAATGATCAAGTCAAGGAGGATTAAATGGGCAGGTCATATGGTACACATGCGGAAGAAGAGGAATGCATGTAGAATCTTGGTTAGAAAGCCAGAAGGAAAGAGACCACTGGGAACACCTTGATGTTGGTGGGAGGATGACATTAAAATGGATCTTAGAGAGAGAGGACTGGACTGACCTAGCTCAGGATATGGACCAGTGGAGGACTTGTGAACACAGTAATTAATCTCCAGGCTCCATAAATTGCTGGGAAGTTCTTGAGTACCTGTGCAAATGGTGGCTTCTCAAGAAGGGCTCAGCTCCATAGTTAGTTATACGATTGAAATATTAAAGGACTTCTTTTAATAACTGAAGAATTTTTAATGTCATTTATATTGTCCATTCACCACATAAACTTTGCTTAACTGCAAATCATTTTAAAGTACTGGATACCTTGCAGGTCAGTTTAAACAATTATACACTAGGAAGTAGCTTTTGCAGACTGAAGTCAACTCGAGGAGCTGTTAAAATCTTTGTTAAAAATAATATGAAATTAAGCGAGATAGGATTAATGCAAAAATTGCAAAGAATAAGATTGTTGTGCTCTACAACTGAATGCTAAACTTGGTAAATTATGTTTTATAGCAACATAGAGAATATACAGCGAATTTTGTGAAATAAGACATTTTTGTGCCTGTTTTATAAATTGTTAAGCTTTATGCATATTCACCAGGAGCAATTTCACCAGGGGTAAAGCAGCCAGAGGTTGAAGCTGACCACTGATCTCCAACTAGTGCAGAGGTCAAGAATACGTGGATCAATAGTAATTCATACTTACCTTGAAACTATATTTCAGTCTTCAATAATTTTCAATTTCTTTCTGTACAAAGTATTTCAATTCTTCCACCCCCTTGTTTTCTGAAACAAGGAATGTACACATTAGTTTCAGGAAGAAGTGTGTGAATAGTGGATAAGATTGGTTGGTGGGTTATGAATTTTGGGGTACTACTAATTTATGTGATAATTATCCTTTAAGAGCCTAGCAAAACCATATGGAGACCTTTAAAGTATAGCCAAGGGGCCATGCGACACCGTATGGGTGCGCGCAGTCCACGCGTGCGCACAGTGTTTTAAAATCTAATTTTAAGATAGAAATTCTTGTTCTACTTACATTATTTTTGGGCACCAGCTTTATAAGTAGACAGTCTTCCCTCCTGCATCATCTAACTGAATGTTGCCTTTGTGTGGTACTGTTGGAAACATCCGGAAACACAGAGTCCGACGTTGCACTCTGTGCATTTTGTCCGGATGTAACGCCGTTTCCCACATGAAGAGCACACAGGACACCTCAGTCTCTTATTAGAGGAAGTCGGCCAGTGATGTCGAGTGGCTTCCTCTAATCGAGATATCGCCGATGACACAGCAGGTCGATCCATGAACCGTTGAGGGCGAGGTGGACCCCTTCCAGCATGTTCCAGTATGTTGCGCACAAGGGCGAGACGAAATTCTCTGTGTGACAATTTCACGCCACAGGATGACAACAGGATGAAACTGTTCACAATCGTCAGATTCAGGAGATGGAAAAATAGTTTATTTGTCCATTTCCAGGTCCGACGACTGATGCTATAACTGTTTGCCATTCTGTCCGCTTTGTCGACATAACCCATGTGCGTGTTGTAGTCAACAACAATCGCTGGCTTCATGGCATTTCCATGCTCATCAAAGAAATTGCCTTCTGCTGGAGGACAGTGCATGTTTGTCAGCATGTAAACGTCACGTTTGTCCTTCCAAACTAGTGCTGTCAAGTTCCATCTCACCCTAACACGGATGTCACCTTTCATCAGTTGAAACTGTCTTCGTCGAAAATCATCAGGCAAGCCCTTCTGATTAGGTCTGACTGTCCCACAGCACGTTATGTCCTTTGTCATCAGTTTGTCAAACAAGTCTGGTGAAGAAAAGAAATTGTCCATGTACAGTTTGTGACCTATGCCGTCAATACGTCTGCACAGGTCCCTAACTGTAACATGTGTTGCTGTCATGTCTTGGTCAGCACGTGTCCTGTCTTTTCCTAGGTAAACCTTCATGTCATAAGTATACCCAGCAGCGTCACAAATTTTGAAGATTTTGATTCCAACACGTTTGTGTTTCTTAGGAATGTACTGGCTAAAAACCACCCTCCCTTTGAATTTAACAATAACCTCGCCTAGGGCCAAATGTTCAGAAGGGTTATAATATTTTCCATATGCGTCACTGAGTGTGTCGAAGATGGTCCGAATTTTCCATAGTCAGTCATAACTGTCGGCATTCCTGTGAGTTTTTGTATTGTCTGCAAAATGAAGAAAGCGAAGAATGTGTAGAAAACGTTCGCGTTTCATTGTGTTAGAGTAGAAAGGCGTGGCAAATTGTTCTGCAGTCGACCAGTAGTCCTTTAGTCTGTCTCTAATGTCATGTCCCATTTGAATGATTATTCCTAGAAACAGAAACATCTCAGAATCAGTCACTTCAGGCTGCGGAGAAGGTCCGTCTTGAAGTCTGTCTAGGTACTGGTGGTAGCACCTGTTCGTCTCATCCACCAGCAGACGGATAATCCCTGAGAAGTAGAGCATGAAAACGCAGAAAGGGGTGGAATCCTTATTTACGTGTGGAGCTTCATTGATATTTAACCCCACAGCTCCACCGGAATAATTATTCACAACCCTCCTGCCATGCTGGGCTGGTGGTCCCCAGGTTGCCGACGAAGATGATGGGTCTACGTCGACTTCAGTTTCTGAGCCCGTTGCTTCCTCGCCACTCTCGGAGTCGTCTGTACCGCAGTCTGAATCGGTGTCATTAATCAGCTGCTTCTCAATTACGGCTTCTTTCATGTGAAATGAAGCCATGGTGGAGAGTTGAAATTGTGATGTTTTCTATACAACACAACACAATGCGCTAGGTGTGAACATTCTGGCAGTGTGGGGCTATTCCTAGAACAGTACCTCTGTGTGGCTAGTCTGAGATATACACAGTCAAGGGTTTCTGAAGGACAAAATACGATAAGACTTCACCCACACTTGTGCATACAGAAAGGTTCTGACTGGAGAATGTGCAATACAAACATAAACGTCCACTCCTTTTGCCAGATAAGACACAGTAAGACAATATCTCAACAGCATGCATTTGTACTGCAGACACGTTTTGTGTAGAAACTGTATGCAAATTTGTGGACAGATGCTTGAAATTGGGGAACAAATTTTTTTTGGAATCAGTGTAACCATTTTCAGAGATCGGAAAATAGGTAAATTACAATATCTAATTCTATATTCTTTCTAGATAAAAGCAGCGTTTATTTCGTTCATTACAAAAATTGTAGAAATCACAGCATTTTCAGTAACATGCTTACAATTTTTAATACTCTACAATGGCGGGCATTTAAATTAACTCCGGCCTGCTGCCATTACCGAAATTTAAATTGCCCTTCTCTTAAAGGTTATAACTTTTAATACATACATCTATTTTTAGATGGATAATCATATGAGGTCTGCCCAAAAAGTATCTGACTATATTGTGACATGTTCACCCCTACCTCCCCAGCTGCATGTAGCGGTAACGTAGCGCTTGCGTAATAGGCAAGTCATCACCCCGCAACTCTCCCCGCGGTGACGTCACGAGCGGAGCCGAAGTGAGCCGAGCAGACCCAAAGCTAGCCGAGTCCCCGCAACCTTGAAGCTATGCAAAGCTAGTCAACAGTGGTGACGTCACCAAGGGGTAACAGCGTCCTAGGCTATACACCACATCACACTAGCAACAGCGAACGGAATAAAAGCCTGCTGAGCAGCAAGTGTGAGTCACTGTGTTATCAACGAGTTCTCAGTTCGCAAGTTACGAACTATAGACGCATGTGCGAGAATCAGTGATAGTTCGGGATAACCAGTTATATCTGGAGTCTGTAATTCAGGGAGACTTGTATAGCTCCCGCGTTATTAGTACGTGAAGACAAGTGAAGATTGTGTTAAGAGCTTTTGTTGTAGGGTTTGTAAACTGTGGAAACCCGTAACATTGTGATCATCAATTGTAGCCGATATTTGTAGATTGTTCAATAAACCAATTAACGATCTCTACGGCGTCTTCAGTAACGAAACACGTTACACTGGTGTCAGAAGTGGGATTTGGACTTACGCACGTGATCAACGGGATTCGAACTCAAGACACGTTACATTGGTGTCAGAAGTGTTACGAACTTAAACACGCCACAAACAGATTGTTGTGCATCAAGTACTTTACTGCTACAAAATGGAGATGCAGCGAATAATCGAAATGCTGGCGAAGGCAGATGCCGACCGAGTGCGGATTGAAAACAAATTAGACGCCGATAGGAAAACTGACAAAGAGGAAATGCTGGCGCCAGCATGAAAACCCATCAAGAAGAGATGAGGGCAAACCGAGTAAAAGCAGATGCCGACCGATTGCGGATGGAAGACAGAATGGAAGCCAACTGAAAAAAAGACAGTAGATTTCCTGGCGAAGCTAGAATTCAGTCAAGAAAAAGCAAATATCATGCTGGCAAAATTATACGCTGATAGGAAAACTGATAAGGACGATGTGCTGAAAGAGATGAAGGCCATGCAAGAAAATAGGAAGACAGACAAAGAAGATTTGATATCCAAATTAGACGCCAATCAAGAGAAGGCGGCGGCCGACAGGAAGGCCGACAAGGAAGAAATCAAGGCCGAAATGCGATCTTTGCGGTCAGATTTGGATGATAAAATCCAACATAGAGTTGAAAACATTTTGGTGATCGTTGAACACGACAAACAGACTCTCCAGTCAGAAATAACTGAGCAGATTGAAGTGTCCCTCTGTGCGCGGACAGATAAAATCCAGGAAGAGCTAACGAAAACATGTGCAGCAATTGAAGAAACCAAACGAGATTTCCAGGCCCGGTTGGAAGTAGTACAGACAAGGTCCGAGCGGGGAATCACACCCACGGTCTTCGCCAGCACAGCTCAGGCACCGACATTCACCGGGAATTCAACGTGGAGTGTGTTCCGGCGACAATTCGAGACCGTGGCAGAACACAACCAATGGTCGGACCGGGAAAAATCGACATACCTAATTACTGCCCTGAAGGGTCGGGCGGCAGAAGTGCTACCCGGCATCCCGACAAATACAACTTATGAGGAAACACTTCAGGCACTAGAGGACCGTTTTGGGGACCAACACTTTGCAGCTGCTTACCACTGCCAGTTAAGAACAAGGATGCAGAAACCTGCAGAATCCTTGCAAGATTTTGCCACCGCCATTGAACTGCTTGCCCTTCGTGCCTACCCCAATCTACCTGCAAACCACATTGGAAGAGAGGCAGGAAAAGCATTCATATATGGCATACGAGATGCCGATATTAAGATCCAGCTACTGCTGGGAGGGGAGAAGACAGTAAATGAGGCCCTCCGACAAGCGTTAGAGCTGCAGGCAGTACTGGTAGCAGCCAGACCTCACAGAGATAGCACCAGGTTCCGACCGTCCCCCACCCAACGAGGAGATGACAATAGACAGCACCAGGACCGAAAAGAAGGACCTCCAAGAAATAAACGGGAATCGCCGGGGAAATCAGAATGGCGACCCAGAAACAACAGGGAAACAAGCTGGAGAAAGGAACAACTGTCGGGAAACGAGCGACGGCCGGCGGAGATGGGCGAACGCCGGCATATGCCTTAAGGCCCCCACATTATGCACTCACCGACATGACAGAGAAAGCCAACACCAGTCTGGTCACCCAGAGGTGGGTCGGTGATAAGCCGTGCCAGGTGACAGTGGACACGGGAGCATACGTCACGGTAGTAAGACCGGATATTGCCGCCAGATGGCCTGAAAGACAGCCAAATCCAGATTTCTCGCTGCAGACTGTGTCTGGAGGATCCCTGCCCATACTGAAAGAAGTTCTGTTGACCCTTACCCTAGGGCGCCAACCTATTACAATGTGGGTTTTCGTCGCGAATATCACAGATGAGCTCATCCTGGGACTGGACATACTGCGCGCCTATGATGCGCCAGTGGATATAGGGCGCCAAATTCTACGTCTGGCGGAAGAAGAATAAGTATCGTTATGGAGTCCTGGGGCAGGACCCCGTCCTTCTAACTTAGTAGTGGCAAAGGACCATGTGATACCCGCACGGAGCGAGGGAATAGTGATGGCTAAAATGAAGAATCATCTGGGAGCAGAGAATGGCCTAGTAGAACAAAGCCCCCAGGCCCACCCGCCTACGTAGCCAGGACCCTGGTTCAGGACTCTCAAGAAGTACCAGTGAGGGTCATGAATGTTACCCACAAGGACCAAAGACTCAGGAGAGGATCCCCTCTGGCGCACTGTGAGCCAGTAACACTCGTGGCTTTGCCCGAGATGGGGCAGCCACCAGCACCAGGTCTAACACCGAAATTATCGGACGTGACCACAGCGGCCAAGCCACACCTAAACACCAGAGAATTTCAAGAGTTGGAGAATCTCGTGTCCGAGTACGCCAATATCTTCGCACAAGACAACGAAGATTATGGAAGGACAAACAGAGTATATCACCGCATAGACACGGGAGAAGCCCGACCAATTCGACAGCCACCAAGGAGAGTACCCCTGGCGAAACAAGCAGAAGTAAAGGAAATGCTCGAAAACATGCGAGGACAGGGTGTTATAGAAGAATCGGACAGCCCTTGGTCGTCCCCGGTCGTTTTGGTCAGGAAAAAGAATGGGGAGCTCCGTTTCTGTGTGGACTACAGAAAGCTGAACGACGTCACCAAGAAGGATTGCTTTCCGCTACCCCGCATTGACGACACCCTGGACACGCTGGCCGGAGCCAAATGGTTTTCAACTCTTGATTTAAAGAGTGGCTATTGGCAAGTGGATGTACACCCAGACGACAAAGAGAAAACAGCGTTTTCGACAGGACAAGGGCTATGGCAGTTCACAGTCATGCCCTTTGGCCTCTGCAATGCCCCGGCAACCTTCGAAAGGCTAATGGAGACAGTCCTACGAGGGCTCACGTACGATTCATGCCTTGTGTATTTGGATGACGTGATCGTAATAGGCCGCACATTCCAAGAGCACATGCTCAACTTACGGAAAGTGTTCGAGAGGTTCCGGGAAGCCCGTCTGAAACTTAACCCGGAAAAGTGTAAACTCCTGCAGGAAGAGGTCCGATACCTCGGGCATATTGTATCACCAGAAGGGGTATCCACCGACCCGGAGAAGTTGAAAGCCGTGCGAGAATGGCCGACCCCGAAGGATAAACATGAAGTTAGAAGCTTTCTGGGACTATGCGCGTATTACAGGCGATTTATTTCAGGGTTTTCCAACATTGCGAAGCCACTAACGAAACTAACGGAAGAGAAACGAACCTTCCAGTGGACTCCAGAAGTGGAGGCCGCTTTTCAAACGCTAAAGGGTGCCCTATGTGCTGCCCCTATTCTTGCCTACCCACAGCCAGGAGAGAAATTCATTGTGGACACAGATGCAAGTAATGTCGGAATTGGAGGAGTTCTCTCTCAAATCCAGGACGGAAAAGAGCGTGTCATAGCTTACTTCAGCAAGACGCTAAACAAAGCAGAGAGAAACTACTGTGTCACCCGTCGAGAACTACTTGCCATAGTGAGGACACTGGAACATTTCCACAAATACCTCTACGGACAACAGTTCCATCTGCGAACGGACCACTCTGCGCTTACCTGGCTTATGAGTTTCAAGAACTTAGAGGGACAAACAGCGCGCTGGATACAGCGTCTACAGGAGTACAACTTCACTTCGGAGCATCGTCAGGGCCGAAAACATAACAACGCCGACGCCCTTTCTAGACGACCCTGCCAAGAGCAATGTGCGCACTGCCACAAAGTTGAGACGCGGGCAGAGGTAAAGCAAATACGCGTTATTGGAACCCTACCGGCAGCCGGCTGGGACCCTGTTACCCTAAGAGAGGAACAGCTAAAAGACCCAGATATAGGGCCTATTCTACAGGAAGTAGAAAACGGCCAACGACCGGAATGGCAGGACATCGCGGATCGGAGTCCCACGTACAAAAGCTACTGGGCCCAGTGGAAATCGCTCGCTGTGAGAAACGGCGTACTAGAGCGTGACTGGGAATCCGTCACCGGAAGACGTCAAGTAGCCCAGGTAATTATTCCTCGGAGCAGGGTGAAGGACGTTCTGAGCGAACTGCACGGTGGACCGTCAGGAGGTCACTTCGGTGTCAACAAAACTCTGAATAAGGTTCGACAGAGATTCTACTGGCTCCAAGCAAGGACCGATGTTGAGAAATGGTGTCGACAGTGTGACACATGTGCAGCCAGTCGGGGACCGCGGACCAGGAATCGTGGGCAAATGCACCAGTATAATGTCGGGGCTCCCTTCGAGAGAGTAGCCATTGATATCGCAGGGCCCTTCCCACGAAGCGACCAAGGAAACCGATACTTACTGATCGCTATGGACTACTTCACCAAGTGGCCGGAAGTGTACGCCATCCCGAATCAGGAGGCTTCAACAATAGCGGAAGTTCTGGTTGCCAACTTCTTCTGCCGCTTCGGCATACCTCGAGAGTTGCACAGTGACCAAGGCCGTAACTTCGAGTCTCATCTACTGAAAGAAGTTTTGCAACGCCTGGGAGTGAGCAAGACGCGCACCACACCCCTGCACCCACAGTCGGATGGAATGGTGGAAGGCTACATCAAGATCATCGAAGATTACTTGCGGATGGTCGTCTCATCGCACCAAAGTGACTGGGATGAGAGTTTACCCCTCTTTCTCCTAGCTTACAGGGCATCCACTCACGATACTACGGGCCTGACCCCTGCTGGCCTAGTGTTCGGACGAGAACTACGACTACCTTGCGATCTGCTGTTTGGAGTACCCCCAGACAAGGAACAACCCACAACCAACTATGCAGCAGACTTAGTGGATCATCTGCACGACATCCACAATTATGCCCGGCAACACCTGAAGCTTGCCAGTGACAGGATGAAAACTCGGTACGATAAAATGGCCAACTCGGCAGGTTACGACGAAGGCGACCGAGTCTGGCTCTATTGCCCAACCCGCAGAAAGGGGAAATCGCCGAAGCTACAGGCATCATGAGAAGGTCCTTACAAAGTAGTGACCCGGATAAATGATGTGGTTTACTGAATCAAGAAGACCCCTAGGTCAAGGATGTTGGTTGTACACCTCGACCGGCTTGCGCCTTATCATGGAGCTGCTCGAGACGAGCAACCATAAAAAGGGGGAAGATGTAGCAGTTGGAGAGCAGAGCAACGGGGAGAAGAGAAACAGTAGGAGGACACAAAGAAGATGCTGCAAGAACAGCCACCGAAGCAAAGGAACGGGGATGCACCGTTAGGCTATTCGGGACGAACAGCCTTAAGGAGGGAGCAGTATGACATGTTCACCCCTACCTCCCCAGCTGCACGTAGCGGTAACGTATCGCTTGCGTAATAGGCAAGTCATCACCCCGCAACTCTCACCGCGGTGACGTCACGAGCGGAGCCGAAGCTAGCCGAGTCCCCACAACCTTGAAGCTATGCAAAGCTAGTCAACAGTGGTGACGTCACCAAGGGGTAACAGCGTCCTAGGCTATACGCCACGTCACACTAGCAACAGCGAACGGAATAAAAGCCGGCTGAGCAGCAAGTGTGAGTCACTGTGTTATCAGCGAGTTCTCAGTTCGCAAGTTACGAGCTATAGACGCGTGTGCAAGAATCAGTGATAGTTCGGGATAACCAGTTATATCTGGAGTGTGTAATTCGGGGAGACTTGTATAGCTCCCGCGTTATTAGTACGTGAAGACAAGTGAAGGTTGTGTTACGAGATTTTGTTGTAGGGTTTGTAAACTGTGGAAACCCGTAACATTGTGATCATTAATTGTAGCCGATATTTGTAGATTGTTCAATAAACCAATTAACGATCTCTACGGCGTCTTCAGTAACGAAACACGTTACAATATTTTTTCCCACGGTAAGTAATTGCAAAAGGGTGGAGAAACTGAGTGTAGTGGTAGAAGGGACTTTCATGTGCATGCACGATTATTTGCTGCTTCGCAACAATACCGGAAGCGTCTGCTGCTGCCAGATAGCGAAGAGGTGTAACACGTGTTTGTCACATTCTCATTTCGCTCAAGATGACAGAATGCTTGGAGCAGTGATGCCGCATCAAGTTTTGTCAGAAACTTGGGGATACCCAAGCGGAAACAAGCCACAAAGTTCATCAGGCTTTCGGCGATGATGCAATGGCAGTCACTCAAATTAAAGAGTGCCTCAACCGCTTTAAAAATGGCCACATGTTGGTGGACAGTGACCAGTGTTCTGGGAGACCATCAACAAGCTGAAATGCTGATGTCATTGGTAAAGTGGGAGCACTGATCATGGAAGACCGTCGTTTGACTGTCCGGGATGTTGCTGATGAGGTTGGGATCAGCAGAGGTTCCACAAACACAATTTTAACTGAGGATTTGGGCATGCGAATAGTGGTGGCAAAATTTGTGCCCAAGCTGCTTCTGCTGGAGCAGCATCAACTCTGCCTTGAGGTAGCACAGGACATGCTGGAGTGCACCAACAGGGATCCTAGTTCCTGAAGACTGTGATCGCTGGTGAAATGGCGTGAGTGTATGGATATGACCTGGAAACCAAGGTCCAGTCATCACAATGGAAGCATCCAAACAAACCAAAGGAATAAAAAAGCACATGTTCAGAGGAATGTGAAGGTGATACAGTCTTTTTTCGATTACCAGGGCGTTGTGCATCAGGAGTAAGCAACACTAGGACAAACTGTCAATAAGGAGTACTACCAAGAAGTCCTCCGTCATCTTTGTGATGCAGTTCAGCACAAGAGACCAGAGCTGTGGGATGCATGCAACTGGCAGCTGCATCATGACAATGCCCCAGCTCATTCATCACACCTGATCCAGGGTTTCCTGGCCAAGCACGGCACTCTGCAGGTTCGCCAGGCTCCCTACTCTCCTGACATGGCTCCCTGTGATTTCTGGCAGTTCCCGAGATGAAAGACACCCTAAAAGTCTCCCATTTTGACAGCCACAAGGATATCATACACAATGCGACAGCACAGCTGCACACCATTCCAAAACAAGCCTTCCAGAATTGCTTCCAGCGATGGACGGACCGCTGGGCTAAGTGTGTGGAGTCACAAGGGGCCTACTTTGAAGGGGATTAGGTATTGTAGCCACCCAGATACAGAACTTTGTTTTCCTGCCCCAAGGTCAGATACTTTTTTGGACAGAGAGGTAATAGCATGTGGTTTTGAAAGTCAACATACATTTCAGGAAATCCCAAAACATAACATTTAATTGGTGAATGCTTGCACTGTTTTGCAGCACTGGGAAATAAACTGAGGTTCCTAATTAATTTTTAAACCTTATACCAAACACTGAGTTTGTAGTCACATATTCCAAATTTCTCCTACACACACACAATTAATGCAAATAGTTAAAAACAAATTCTGCAGGGGAGCATATATTATTCTTTTTAAACATTATGGGGTTTGATGTGAACTCTTCAGGAGTCTTTTACTTCATCCTCCCAACTGATCATAAATATTAAAATCCAAGTAACTAGATTTCACAAGTATTATTAGAAATACATCTCTTAATTTGGGGAAAATTAAATAAAACTACACATCAACTATCACATCCCAGCAACCTACATGGGACATGAACTGCTGCTCCCTTAGTCCGCTGTGGGACAGTTGTCAACAAATGGGACCAATCATATGAATCCTCTCACAATCAAACTCGTCTGGTCCTGCTGAGATCACAACAGAAGACTGGCTCTGATGTGTGTTCCTTGTGACCCAGCCAGCTTCATGCCCTTGCCTAGTTCTGCTATACTTTGCATCCCAATCGCATTTCCAGTTAACAACAAATTGCAAAGGAAGTAACTGGGCCTAATTTGAGGTACTACTAATTTACAGGAGTTCATGGCAGGGATTATGAAGAGCAAGCTGGAAAATTACTGCCATAGTGAAATGCAGCAAAAACAAACAGCAGAACGACAACAAATAATGCAGAAGGAATGAAATTAGATATGAATGTTCATAAAAACAAATTGGGAGAAACAAAGAAAGGCCGCGCCATAGCTCAAGCAGTTAGTCACTGGCTTCCCACCGCGGCAGCACGGGTTCGATCCCGGGTCTGATGAAGTGGGATTTGTGGTGGACAAAGTGGTGCTGAGGCGGGTTTTCTCTGAGTACTTCAGTTTCCCCTGTCAATCTTAATTCCACCAATTGCTCCATAACCACTCTCACCTATCATCTGGGGCTGGTACAATTGGCCAGAAGTGGCCGCCATACCAAGTGGACTGAGTCCCACCCTCACCAACTAAATAAAAAAAAATTATGTACAGGTCATTTTCAGACAATTCTTTTGAGAGTTACAAAAGAAAAAAAGACTCTATGGCTGGTTTCAGCAAGACTAAGGTACTGCCCACATTTCATGTACATCTATGCAACCTTTTCCAAGTACTTTTGGGGAGAGATATCAGCACTGGTATTTGGCAGGCACATTCACCCAACCTTGATTCTTAGATATTTTCTTCTGTGGTTCTTTGCAGGACAAAGTTTAAAACAGTACCCCATGAGGAAGAACTAAAAAAAAAATTATAGGGAAATAGCAAAATTCTGGCACAACAGCTTTAAGGGTTAATCAGAACCCTTTCTGCTGCTGCAAGGAATGTCTACATGTATGAGGACAGCATTTTCAACACCTTCTGTGACCTACGAATTTTAACTTTACTCCAAACGTTACTGGCCACAGGCATACTGATTCACTGGCAAAATTTGTATGCACTTTGCACACAGCCAGTGGTGCATCAGTCGTCGTGAACTGGCCAAGAAAAGTAAGAACCTCCATCTACATGTAGATGTAGAAATTTTCTTGATATTCATTACTAGCTTTATTTGTGTGTTTAATTACATGCACTGTATACTCCAGTTCATCACCACTGCATCTATATTTTAGGATGTGTTGCTAATGCCAGTTCTTCACTATTGGTTTTTATACCCTTACACATTCTCTATATCTAACGATTAGTTATCCTTCTGTCTAACCGAAAACAACAAAAAAATCTGTTACGACAACCAATCACCTGACAACAGGTACAGAGGCCACTCCAACAGTGTCAGGTATATTAAATTCACTTCATACAAAGGGCAACAGACAACACGTGTCTATAATCTGTCAAACATTATCACAAAGCTATAGAGAATCATTAGTTATCCTATAACAAATCCTCAACACAATGACAGCTCTATGTAATGACATCAATACAGACTGCATCAAGACAGAAAACAGATAAATGATAAACTTCAGCATTTATGGATTCTGGGAACTCTATGATGTGGTAACAAAGCACTGTTTAGTGGAATGGTACATCACACGCAACATTCAATGTACTACAGTTGCCTAGAAACATTTCAGGGGGTGGGGGGAACACTTCGAAATCTAGTCAACAGCACAGTGGAGTTGTTTCATGTTCACAGAGATGGTTACAGAAAGACAAGTGGCATTTCTGCACATTTGTGTTATCTGCCTAACAGTGCACATACAGCTCACCTCAGGTTCAGCCTTTATTTCTGGAAATGTCATTTGGACAGGATCATCTTCCTCTTCTGCATCTGAGACTGCCTCAGCTTTTACATTCATGGCCTGATTTGCATCATGAGGTGTTGGGTATGTCTCACCATGTGGAACCACTAAAGCATTCTCCAAATTTGTACAGTTCTGTAAAAACCATCACATTCTTCTCAGAAATGGATGCACAACACCACACATTAAACAGCGTATGCTCTCCTTGCTATGGCTGTTTCTCATCACATTAAACTCACAAGAGCTGTTCTGTACAGATGTTCTTCTCTACTGCTATCACGATCACTAGAAAGTACTCGGTTCATAGGTAAGTGACCTTCCTGAGAAGCTATCGGTCACTGCAGCAGTACAGAAAATATCTGCTTTCTTTGGTACCTAAAACCATCATAATGAAGAGCTCCACAACTTGTAACCTTTCTTCACCAAGCATAATTATATGATCAAGTCAAGAAGGATGAGATGGGCAGCTCATATAGCAGGCATGGAGAAGAGGAATGCATATAGGATTTGCTGAGAAAGCCAGAAGGAAAGAGACCACTACGAAGGCCTAGGCATAGGTGGGAAGATAATATTTAAGTGGATCTTTAAGAGACATAGGATGGGGTGGTGTGGACTGGATTCATATGGCTCAAGACAGGGACTTGTGACAGGTTTTTGCAAACATGTCAATAAACTTCCAGGTTCTATACAATGTTGGGAAATTCTTCAGTGGCCAAGCAACTGGTGGCTTCTCAAGGACTCACTCAGCTCCATGAAGTTATTTAATGTACCTAAAAGCTAAAGTCATGGAGGATGTGATGGGAAGCTCATATAGCAGGCATGGGGGAGAAGAGCAATGCATAATATAGGATTTGTTGAAAAAGCCAGAAAAGGCTCACTACTGTGTTCAATATGGTTCCATATTCTGTGGCAAACAGACTCAGTACAAACCCTTCCAAATTATTTCTTTAAAATCTACCTTAATAGCAACTTTCCATTTGCACTCAGGTCTCCCAAGTGGTTTTCTTCTCTTCGTATGCATTTCTCACTGTTGCATGTGCACTACATGACTTACCCACATCTCTCTCCTTGAACTCATTGCTCTCCTACATAACATCCCAAAACGTCATCACCCAAGTGTAAGGAACTTCCCACATGGATTATGCAAACAAACAGAAGCGGGTCACTAAATATTTAGTTTCTTTGAGGAAGAGAACTGCTATATGAAAATAAAACTCTTGTCTGTGCACACAAGCATGAAACACAGTACTTTCTCTCACAGCAAGAAATGTTTCTTCAGCTCCATACAGTACAAATCTTGTCACTCTTGCTGCAAGACAGTGCAGAATCTTTTGTAACCTTCATCACATGAAAAATATCTTGTGGGATTCATTGGAATTAGCTCACAAGAGTTCTAGTAACTTAAATTCTTGGTTCTAACATGTGTTAATTAACTGCAAACAGTTCTATGATTCCCTATGGATTTTTGCTGCTATAGAATTTCTCTCAAATACAGTTCGGTTTACACAAACTTTAATTTCATCTGCATCAGAACAGCTTAAAAGGAAATGGAAGTGGTACATCACAAGCAGCATACATTCAACAAACTATAACTGTCTAGAGACACTTCAGAACAAGGCCTCCAAAGGCGAGCAGCACAGTGGAGCTGTCCAATGTGCACAGACAAACAGCCAGACAGATGGAGATGAGAGAGACAACTGGAATTCCTGCCTATCTGTGATATCTGCCTAACAGTGGACATACAGAAGCATACAGCTCACCTCAGGTTCAGCCTTTACTTCCTGAAATGTTATTCGCACAGGATCAGCTTCCTCTTGTGACTCTGAGACTTCCTCAGCTTTTATAGTCATGGCCTGGATTGCATCATGACTTGCTGGGTGTGTCTCACCAGACGGACCCACTACAACCTTCTCTGAATTTGTACAGTTCTGTAAAGGCATCACATCTTCTATCAGTCATGGCTGTACAACACCATACATGAAACAATACATGCTCTCCTTGCTGTAGCTGTTTTTCATTACATCTAACCCATAACAGCTGCTCTGTACAGATTTCTTCTCTAGACTTCATAATCTTAGGAAGTGTTAAGTTCATAATGCAGGCACCTTCCTGAGAAACATGTGGTCCCTGCGGAAGTACAGAAAATACGTATCTGCTCTTTATGGAACCTAAGCACTCATCACTGTGTTCACATGTGCCCATCATGACTTTGCATCCTGACACAAACAAACCCAGTCCAAAACCCCATAACTGTACCTTTAAAATCCATCTTCACAATTGTCTCATTCTCTCAGGCCTTCTGTCAAAACCTTTGTAAGCATTTCTCATTCTCACATGTGTGCTATTTGACCTACCCATATCACTCGCTTTGAATTAATCCCTCTCCTACATAATATACCAAACTGTTATAATGTGAAGAACCAATTAAACTCCCCAGATGGATTATGAATACTAACAAAAGTTTGACATAAATAGTTTAGTTTCTTAAGATATGAGAATTGACTCATGACAAGAAAATTCTTGTCTGTGCACACAAACACAAAACACTCACCATCCTTTCTGTCTCAGCAGGAAATGTTTCTTCAGCTCTCTGTAGAATTCTCGGCATTCCTGCTGCAAAAAGTGCAAAATCTTTCATAACGTTGAACCTTTATCTTATCACAAGATGCTTTTGTGGGTGGCAAATGAATTGATTTACAAGAATCCTTGTGATATAGAAGTTGTACATATATAAAACTATAGTAATATAGAAGTTATAGAGTGACGTGCATTTCTTTGTTCTCACAGCAGAGGCCGGCAGAGATTATGAAGCTTAGTGCCTTATTACAAGTTGTGTAGACTTAATATTGCTTCCAAAACGTTGGTAAAATCCTACCAGACTGCACGGATCTACGTCCTAGAAACAGCAAACCTACTCTACAAATTTACATCGCATAGCCGCAAAATGTATTTGTACGCCCTGCAACTTCAACCAGTTCACCATCGGCCATCAGCTCTCACGACTTCCTTTGTAAGTCGGATTAGTTATGTCTAACAGGCGAGAAAGGTCATAAAACAGTATAAATGTGCACTCTACCGGAAAAATCACCATCAGAATGGGCGCTGCGAAGTCTGGCAGAATCCAAACTAGAACTTGAAACAGCAGAATAATATCTCTCAAAATATGAGCAAATCGAATGATCCTAATGATTCCCCAAGGAACAGACACTACTCATACACTTCCACTTAAATCGCAATATCTTGCACCGACGACGCATGAGTTCGTTCTAATCGTGAGGCTTGTGGTCACTCGTGGTCTCCAGTGGTCTCTGTAATACAGCCACAGTAATCGCAGTCGACTGCCCAGAATGGGTGGTGTACATATACACAGCACATGGATCTGCCAAAAAACCTGTTTGTCATCTGTCGCCTAGGCCAGATGGGCATTTCCTAGCACTTTCTTGTATTTAAAATTATTCTTTCCCCACGAAATAAAATAATCAGTCTCTATTCTCAGGAAAAGTACAAATTCGGAACAGATTGTTTATTTACTTCAGTATGGGGTGTCAAGATTTGGCCGTGGGATTTTTTTGATGTAATGTCAATAGCACCAACAACGACCTCTAGGCAGAAATCATTACGCTTTCTGTCCCTAAAATGTTTCAGTATGGAACTACCTATTGAGATGGGAGGGAACTTTTAAACGGGTACTGAGACCTAAAAAAATACCGAGGAAGCCCGAGAAGCGCAGTCGATATGGCGACACAGACAACTTCACCTTTTTTCTTACAAAGGTCATTGTCTTCTGGGATTCCCGTCGAGTAATTTGGTAAAGTACACGGCGTCAATTTTTTTTTTTTTACTATAACCCTAAAGTTGGAGACAGCAATTTCCTCTCAAACGTTAATGGAGGCATCAGATTTCTCCATCCAAACACCTAACAGACTACACGGCTAACATCCCATGTTCTGCCCTGAAGAAGGAGGTCCTGAAACGTTTCCAGATAATTTTCACTTCATGCATCCTGTTGTGTTATAACATAAAACCTCTTTATTAACCGTCATAACATGAGACACCCCGCTCTTCTACAACAAATATGGAAGACTGGAAATTCATCCGAAACTAAGCTAAACGAGATCACAGTCACTATTCTATCCTGAAGAAGGAGGCAAGAGGTTCCTCTGAAACACTGACACCTATGTGCCAAACAGCACGGCCTCACAATCCCAGAAGACGGCAGTCTTAATGAGAATCTCGCTGACTCGCAATTCGCAGGCTATACGATCAGGGAAAGAGTGGCATACAGAACGACTTCAATGGAAGCCATGTCGCTCATTCGTGTTCGTTAATTTAAAATAAAGACTTAGGAATGTGTGACGTAGCAAGCGGCACGCGCAATAGTTCGGGAGGTCCTGATGGCGAAGTCAGGTCCGTGTGCTGGAACAGAGAGGGAATGCTCACGCGCGGGATGCTAACTTCATAGTGCCCAGGACATAGGGTCATCCGAAATAATTCGAAAGGAATTTCTAGCTGATTAAGTTTGAAGACTAATTTATAAAGAGCAATTGGTTAGATTTAACACCGGACGGACTAAGCGAAATTCAGTTAGGCAGTTCCAGATACCTGATATAACAATGAGATTCATTTTTTCTGTAACAGGGCTATATTCAAAAGTTGGCACTAAACTTCGCTGACAATCGGCTGTCGCTCGGTCGGTATAGTTCGCTTGCGGACTAAAGTCACGGAGTTAAAATATGCCTATATTACGCACACTGTAAGTAAACGCTGGCCAAGTTACTGACCACACGTCGGTCCAGGATGTAACGCCGTGCCTGCGGTATGTCAGAGTGCTCACCCCCCCTTTACTACCTCACCCCTTCCACTGCTTCAATTCTTGGTTCCGGACGCCTCAGGTTCAATGAGAGAACAAGAGTGATCCATTCTGTTGTGGGAGCTTGAACAGTTCAGTCGATTCACTCTTTTCCTGATCTGTACGATTTTGATTGGTTGATTGCCGGAGGCCTATTACCTCCAGGGCCTTACATTGTATTCGCATTTAGTATATAATATATATATTGTCATTTGATATATTTGTTATAGTGTCTTTGAGTTGGTACGTCCTACTCACAAACCAAATTTCGGTCTTTAAGACCTTTTCACTTTTCAAAGTTGTAGCAGAGCGTGGTTTGGTTTTTGGGATCTATAGGCCGGTGTTCTAGTTTTCTGATTTCTTGCTGTTGTTTTCATTATGACTACAGAGCCAGTACTGCCTGAGTAATTTGCATATGGACGAACTAGACTATGAGCTCGCCGTTCGAGGGGTTCCTATCGAAGGGTTGAATGTTGCTGCACTGAGAGCATTGTTCAGGACCTCGAGCGATGTTGAAGTGAACGCCGAGAAGTTCATCACTACGAAAGCCTTGAAGGATACGCCAACTATTCTTTCCTTTGTGAGGACAAAATTTGAAAATCACAAAGTTGGTGGAAAACACGGACAGTTCCCTTATTTTCGTTGGTTTCCCTTGTTATTAACATAGACTTACCCATCTTGATACTCGGCTTCGCCATCTGTTCCAGTTTAGAAAAATACCACACGAGTTGGAGTCGTCCGCCCTGACATTGCGTGAGCAAGTGCAGTCACTTTCGGCAGAAATCAACAGCAATATACAGAGCGAGGAGCATACGTCATCAATACCGCCGCTCGCTGCAAGTACGATCAATTTGCACAACGCTGAAGATAGGGCCGAATCAGCTGTTGTATCTTCTGCCAGTCCACACATGGAGCATTTGACCCCTTCTCCTCTTTTTGTCGTCAACGAAACGGTCGCTCAATCTTGCGTAATCTACCCACCACATGGGTCTCCACTTATCCTGGTAGTATTTTTTTTTTCCTTTCCCTTCGTCTTCGCAAAATTGCAGAATCCTGTACAGCAAATGATTCAGGATCTTCCCGTCACGGAAGGATTGGAGTTGTCTCAGTTGATCAACATTTTGCGAGTTATAGTGCGGATTAGGCACATTCTTACGGTTTTCCAAGTGGCCCCTGTTCACGTCTTGCAAGTCTTTTATAGTTGCACAAAGGGAGCATTGGCCTCAAAAACGTTTGACGCAATACGGCGTGGGGATAATCTCCAAGCTTATCATGAGAGTATACTTGAGTTTTTTATTCCACTGATAAGTTCCGATTATTTGAGAAGGACCAACGAGTCCATATCTGTTTATATTACTGACTTTAAGGAAACTGCTGCTGTCCTGCGTCAGGATGCGGACGAGGCAGTGGTAGTCAGAAATATCCTCCATGGGATCCACCCTCGGGAAATAAGTCGCCTAGTTTTTTGTGATACACCTGCCATCTATGTCGATCTAGAAAACATGTGCATATACGCACTCAATATTTTGACAAGCGAAGATAGTCAGAGCTCCCGATCGCGCAATCCACTCACTCCTATGACTCTTGCCGAGCCTTCTGTGTCTGCTAACCCCACTTCGCAACCTTCCCAAAAGATTTTTATCGCTGTAACAAAGTTGGGAACATACAGCGAGAGTGCAGTGTTAAGTTATCGGCATTACCTAGGCAGCCGCCTTTATTCCAAGGTCGACGTAATTGATTAGAAGTTAACGCACAGTCATGTAGTCCCCACGTGCCTTTTGCCATTCCCATGGGTGATACTCACACGGTTTCTACCTTGCAGAGTCAGAGTATACAGGGTGTTTCTGAGTATCATTTACCCTGTCTTCAATTGGAATTGGGTTCGGGCCAGTGCACGCTCTCTTAGACTCAGGGGCTGTGCGTTCATTAACCTTTAAACGCCGGGCTTCGAAATAGTGGTAAGCTTGTGCTGGCCGGAGTTTATTTAAATGACCTCTGCTGGTGCGCGTTTAAATGCCTGTCGCTACTCTGCCTTTAAATTTCCGTTCCTATTAGGAACTTAATCAATTTTAAGCGTTTTGTTTAAAAATGCTATATCTTGCTCAATTTTTATGATAAATGGATGGTATTAACTTTGTTTCTATCAGCAAAGAACACAGTGTCGCATATTATAACGGAAGATTTGAAATTTTTAACACAAAGTGTTATACTCTATTTTCAATTTTTTGTTTTAATTTTTATGCGTACTGAAAAATGGTTTCCCAGTTCTTCACAGAGTTGTTCTGCATTATAAATTCATTTATGTTTGTAACACGTGACGAATTTTAGCAGTACCTGGTGTCATAAAACAGATGGAAGCAATAAAAACATTTGGTCTTATGCTAGCCCTGCTTACACTCTTCGGATTTTCGAATCTTTTGACTGAAGGACAGAAGAATGAAAGCATGGCTATTCAAGAGAAATCTAGAGGGGTCCCTTCTTCAGTGCTAAGACCTTCCGTTACAGATGCAAAAGTTTATTGCCCCTTCTATTTGAATGAGCAGAGAGCTGCATCGTGGCTAAGATACAGAGTGCGATCTGTTTTCTGTGCGTTCGTAGTGAAATCGAATACTGTAGTATAATTTCAGCCTATATATACATCAAGCAGGTAACAACAAAAAAGTTATGTACATCGAATTTTACAATATATTTTTAACATATCTATTTGCAGAATCTGCAATAAAATTACTGGATCGTGAATAAGTTTTGGCGTAACTCATACGTATATTTTTATTTGCTGTTGTTAATTTAGGTATTAATTTAATTCAACTATTAGGGTTTTACTCAAGTCTGTCTGGTAATTACTACATTTAAAAATAAATAGTTAGGACTGTGCATGTGCTTCCAATAGTGGCGTGTGCGCACGCTTCCACTAGCAGAGTTTAAATGCCTGACGGGGCACTTTGGCCATTACGACCTTACTCATGACTGGCACAAACGGGGCACTTCGGCACTTAAGGTTAATATCGGTTACCGTTTATGAGAACCTTAAGAAGAAATTCCCCACTATACCCACATATCCCGTCACTGCGAGACTACTAGACTACTGCGACTACTAGAGCATTGTGTAGTATTTTCTCCACTTTCGGCATCATCGAGACCATTGTTTCTTACAATGCCACTCAATTTACATCCCGTATCTTTCGGAATTTCTGTTTTACCCGTGGAATTAAGCACGTTACCACCACTTCCCTCTATCCTCAGCCTTCCCATGCTTAGAGGTTTAATAGGAATTTGTGTTCCGCACTAGTTGCCTGCCATAACCAGGCCATTCAAAGTGGGATGAAAACCTTTCATGGTTCCAGTTCGCCTTAAATTCTGCTTGCCATGAATCCCACAAGGCGACCCCCTTCAATCCACAGACCACAGGTTAGAGAGTGGCGATTTCGATGTAAAGGAAAAATGATCTCTTTACACCGAACTCGCCACTGTCTAACCTGTGGTCCATCAAGGATTTACTTCCTGACCATGCGGATGGGCTTTCCATTCAGGAGAGATGGGAGGCCGCGAGGAGAAATCTTCGGTTTGCTCATGCGGGAGTCCGGAGGAAGTACGATTGCCGTCGCCAACCATCCCTATTTTCGAGGGGAAGCCGGGTCTGGTTCCGGAATTATCTCTAAAGTAGAGGAATGGATAATTGTGCTGCTAAGTTATGCGCCAGGTATAGGGGACCTTTCACCCTGGTCAAGTACACTTCGCCAGTTTCGGTGCAGTTGGCAGACAGTGACGGCCACAACAGAATCCGGGCTCACGTCTCGCAGTTAAAGGCAGAGTGAGAACTGTAAGGCTAAGTTTGTAGAAATAAGCTTGCGATGTGTCTACATTGTTTTGTATCCTTCTACAAACTTAAGTCTGGTATTGTCTATCCTGGTAAGCACAGGCACTGATGTGTGGTTTAAGATAGGAAGAAATGTCCTCTGATGTGTATGTTTACTTCGATGTATTAATGGTGTATATTTTGAGACATTGACACATACTTTGATGTATTCCTATGTACACCCATTTACTCGGAGGTATTAAAGGTGTGTTATTGTACAGTGAATATCCATGACATATTTGTATATTCATATACAATATATATAGCTATTGGTGTACTTTATCTATCAATGGATCTTCCGCTAGTCATGTGTTTTGTCTAACAAGTATGCATATGCTAGTTATTAAATATATGTTAAATTGCTGATAAGCATAAGTATGTATGAGTGCGAGTGTGTGTGTGTATGTGTGGGGATCCCCAGACAATTGTGTAGATATTACATTATTCAATAGATGTAAGGCCATTGCATATTCGTATATTGACCTTGTTATTTTTGTTACCTTTTTTGACTATTGTAAAGATTTATGTTTATTCTTATTCTCATTTATGTGTGTTAACAGTTGGATGCTTGCACTGGACAATCACTTCTTTCATTTGTATTTTACTTACTTTCCTCCAGCCCTATGCCAAAAGATATAAATGACTCATTCACCTCAGGAAGGGGCGAATCGCAGGACTATACCTTCTCCGGCGGAGATAATGCACTACTGTCTCAGTAGCAAAGTGACATCATCAGTCGGCAGTGAGCGTCATCTATACAGGTGGGCCTGAAATAAATCGTTGAACGACCCGAGTCACCCGAGTGCTGCGGGTTATGCTGTGACCGCTGTGATAGAGTTCGTGCCGCGTATGTTAGAGTTGTGGTAGCGGACACCTATTAGCACTTTTGGTACAGAGTGCGGACTGTGGCATCAAGTGGGTCTTCACTAGTTGATCACTGTGAGCACGCCCAGTGCGGGACTTATGTGGTGTGTTACGCTCATCTGATATAATTCACCACCAGTATGCAACCCACCGCTCCTGCCGTCAGTAATCAGCAGCAGCTCCTTTCGACCTAGTGTCACCACCCATCGGTGAATTTGAAATGGGGAGTATGTAACGCCGTGCCAGCGTTACGTCAGAGGGCTTCCCCCCTTTCACTTTTCCCCCCTTCTACTGCTACACTTCCTTGGTTCCGGACGGCTGAGATCCAACGAAAGAACGAGAGTGATCGATTCTGTTGTGGGAGCTTGAACTGTTCAGTAGATTTACTCTTTTCCTGCTCTGTACGATTTTGATTGGTTGATTGCCGGAGGCCTATTACCTACAGGGACTTACAGTGTATTCGCATTTTGTATGTAATATTGTGACATGTTGCGCAACGGAGGAACCCTTCCTCCCCAGCGGCACGTGGCGGTAACGTAGCGCTCTCGTTACTAATTGTCGCGCTACGCAGGACACCACGTCCCCCGCCGGGCCGGTGACGTGCCGAGCGGAGCCGAAGCGAGCCAAATCCCAGCGCGCTGGTCGCTATGCAACGCGGATAAACAGTGGTTGCGATAGACGACCCTAGCAACAGCGAACGGAATAAAAGCCGGCTGAGCAGCAAGCGAGAGTCAGTGTGTTATCAACGAGTTCTCAGTTCGCAAGTTACGAGTTACAGACGCGTGTGTGAGAATCAGTGATAGTTCGTCATAACCAGTTATACTTGGAGTGTGTAATTCAGCGAGACTTGTATAGCTCCCACGCTATTATTACGCTTTTGTTGTAGGGTTTGTAAAGTGTGGAAACCCGTAACATTGTTATCATTAATTGTAGCCGATTCTTGTAGATTGTTAAATAAACCAATTAACCATCTCTACGGCGTCTTCAGTAACGAAACACGTTACAATATATATATGTTGTCATCTGATATATTTCTTATAGTGTCTTTAAGTTCGTACGTCCTAACCAAAAACCAAATTTCGGTCTTCAAGACATTTTCACCTTTCAAGGAGAAAGTGGAAATATCATTTGAAAATTCCTACCATCCCAACTTTTCTCCCTTAGACCTCTAAAGAGTAGAAATAGTTGCTATTTGGCGAGGAGTACCAGTTAATGAAGCTCCTCATTCTGCATTCTTCTCCAGTATCATATTATCTTATCCATGCCTAAAAGTTAACACAAATGATAGCAGGAAATGCTGCACCAATAGGCCGGGCAGAAGAGGCAAACGCGTTCAGTGCGCACATTCACGTAAATATTGAATACTGTCATTTGTGTGAGTATGGCTCTCAACGGGGTTTTGGTTTGGTTTTTGGATTTATTGAACACTTTCGCAAACAGATCCTAATTACACTTAATTATCATCTCTAATTTACATACTTTATAGTTCACTAGAGAACCAAGAATAGTGTTCTCTGTCTGTACAGTTTCTACTAGCCTTCTCTTGGTAACGGCTTCTAACAGTAGTTACTGCTCTGCTTCCAGGCTCAAGCGTTCTCTGAACGGCTGCTCTCTTCCAGCTGAACTGTTCTTCAGAGTCAGGCTCAGAATTACCTTACAACTGGCGGTTTACCGCCAATCATTCATGGCACCAAGACACTTGAGATTCAAGACCAGATTTTTTCAATTTAACACTTGCCGTAGTAGTCCTTACATAACATGCTCTCTGACGAGAGGGTGAGTTTGTATCTTATGAATATGCTTGACCTTAGAGCATGTCATTGGAATTCTTCATTTTGCACTATAAACAACTACATGCAACCTCTCATGGGGTTTGAGAAGACTCTCTGAGAGCTGAGGCACATCTATATGTAAGTCTTGTAGTTGTTTAGTGAGCTCATAGAGATATTTGCATTAAATGCTATGACTCTGAGCGGTCTATGAACTCTAGCAGCCATTTTGTTGCATTAAATTAAGTACTATTTTCGTAATGACCATTATTCTGTCTTCTTGTGAGAGAGCTCCACTGAGCTCTGTCATGACCTGATGCACTGCAGTGACTACAGTATCATTGTTAGACGAACTGTGAGCCTGTACTGACAGACCTGTTTCCTAAAATTCCTGTTGTGGCACATGCTGCTGCACTATAGTGGCTACAGTGTCACTGTTAGACACACTGCGAGCCTGTATTGACAGACCACTTTGCTGAAATTTCTGTTGTGGCACCTGCTGCTGCACTTCAGTGGCTACAGTGTCACTGTTAGATGAAGTGGGAGCCTGTACTGACAGACCTGTTTTCTGAAATTCCTGTTGTGGCACCTGCTGCTGCACTTCAGTGGCTACAGTGTCACTGTTAGATGAAGTGGGAGCCTGTATTGACAGACCTGTTTTCTGAAATTATTGTTGTGGCACCTGCTGATGCACTGCAGTGGCTAGAGTGCTAGAGTGTCACTGTTAGACGAACTGGGAGCCTGTACTGACAGACCTGTTTTCTGCAATTCCTGTTGTGGCACCTGTTGCTGCACTACAGTGGCTAAAATGTCACCGTTAGACGAACTGGGAGCCTGTACTGACAGACCTGTTCTTTGTAATTCCTGTTGTGGCACCTGCTGCTGCACGGGTTGCCGGACGCTTTTCCCTTCTGTCTGGTGGTGCTGGTTTTGATTGTCTTGACACAGTGCAGCTGCATAGGATTGCTCTGGTGAGGTGAACTTAGAGAAGAACGTTCTCCCAGCTCCCTTTGGAGCTCGCTGTGCTCTTCTCCCTTGCAGTTCTGCTTTCGCATGGCTGCAACCTCGGTATGGCGTTGGATGAGGTTCCTCTCCTTCTACTATGGCGCAATTGCAGCAACTCGGCGTAGATTCTGTACTCGTCTTTTCGGGGCATTTCCTTATGCAGGTGGCCACCACCGCACCACAGATCTTGGGGGTTGCTTGCAGTTACCCGGGACATGGCCAAAGTTTTGGCAATTATAGCGCTTTGTAAGACCAGTTTGAGCTCTCTATGATTCTACCTTAATAATATCATGCTTAAGGCTATTCAGCTTGAATATCTCTCGAGAGTTTGCTTTCTTGTTAAGGTAAGAAGGAAGAGCGGTAGGGTTTCCACGTAGTTCTGTCCATTTGTTGCTCTTTGATTGGTCGTCAATTGCCTCGCGTTGATGACGTTGAAGCCTGAGCCCTCAAAGCTGTTGAAAATATATTTTCTACTGGCGTGTCTGGTGAAGGTGGCGGATTCCTGCCTTGATAGGCTTTCCAGAATTTGGGGAGAAGGTCAAATACTGAAGAATATTTTTCTCCAGGTAGGATAGTCCGCCATTCATTAAGTTATGATACGGGTTCCGTTTCGTGCTTTTCTGAACTCGTGTTCCTTTAAGTAGCTTTGCAGTCGAATGAGGTTTGTGGTAGAAGCCTTCACTACTGTTGGCGGCCTACTGCTTCGGTAGTATCCGTGTCCATGTCAGTACTTCTGAATGGCTCGAATAAGTTGCGAATTAACACTGGTTTTGGCTTGCTTCAATTGTCCTCCTTATAACCCCTTTGTATGGACAGAGTAGAGAACACCGTTTCCAATAGTACCTCTATTGTTGTTCTTGTTGAATGTGTATCCAATGCAGCGCGAATGTGTTTACATATCTGTTGCCTAGAAACGACTCTGGTATGTTTGCTTATGTCGCGGTCGTTGCATATTAACGGCTCTACATAGTACAACATATTTAACGTCAGCAAAATAGCAACAATGTTAAGCAACCCACTGCTGTTTGCAGCAACTCAGGTGCAATACAGGTGGATCCAATCCGTTTATATGGAAAGTTTACGATAAATACATACCAGAATAACTGAAATTATAAAGCAGACCAGAAGACGGCACATGCGTGCGAAGCATGACGTCCTAGACAGTAAACTGGAAATGGAGTTGTGCTGACAGGATTACAGTAAACCGTCGGTAATCCGGTTAGAGTTAAAACGGGTGTCGTATAATCGGGATCGAAATATGAAATAAAAAAATGCTCTTGAAAATTGAGTACATACTTTAAAAGACACACGCCATTTATGAAGACAGATGAGTAACTTGTCTGTTGAGACAAAACTTGGGACAGTTTCTTCAAATCTGCATTATTATGTTCAAAAACGGATACAACTTCTGAGTCTTCCGTCGATAAATGAAAGTAGCGCCTTTACTTATTTACTTACTTACTCATGGAGCTAAGCCCTTCTGGAGGAGCCGCCAATTCTATAGCTACTCAAGAATTTCCCAGCATTTTATCGAACCCGAAGATTAATTACCGTGATTACAAGAGCCCTCTACGGGTCCCTATCCTGAGTCAAATCTATCCAATTTATACCATCTCATCTTATCTCTCTAAGATCCATTCTAATATTGTCCACCCACCCACGCCTTGGTCTTCCCTGTGGTCTCTTTCCTACTGGCTTTCCCACCAATATCCTATATCGGAAATCACGTAGACCGGAGGTACAAAAGACCAGCTGTACTCTATTCGGATTGCCTAGGAAGTGCAAGCAAACAAAACAACTGAAACCGACGGTTTCTTTTCCCTTCTTTTAGGTTTGTAGGCCGGAGTGGTCCTCTTCGCCGCAACAGCAGTGCGTTAAGTTGTATTGTCTTTCACTGCATGCGGAACTGCCAACTGGCCGGGCTACCTGCCTCCCGTTTGTATACAAGTACACTGTAAACATTCCGAATGAAACGCAGAATTCCACACTTGCTGAAGGATGACTGCTCTCGACTGCCCCCCAAACTGGTAGTGTAACCCTTTGAGCTGCTGCCGTCGTCATACCAGCTGATGATAAAGAGTCCCATGTGAATAAACTGGTGACACAACTATGGTGTGAATCTTAACATGTATCCTGGTACAGAAATCCTAATCAACGGGCGTAGTTCGCACATTACATGTAACGTCATAAGTTGCTAAACATTTCACAATAGAGAAAGAGAACAATAAATCTATAAATTACCTAGATATAGGAATATATATAGAAACAGAAATTTGCAATTTTCAATCCACCGCAAACACACAGCAACAGACATAATAATACCAAGTGACTCATATCATCCACAAGAACACAAGATATCTGGTATTAAATACCTTATAGATCGAGTAAATAATTACCCCATCACCAAAGTAGCAAAAGATACTGAGATAGTCACTATAAATAACATACTCGTAAACAATAAGTACAACACAGATATAATTACTAAAATAACTACAAATAAAAGAAACCAAAACATTAACAAAAAAACAAAACATCACAGAGATTTCAGAAGAACAAAAAACGAAATGGGCAACATTCACATACATAAGAAAAGAAACATTACAAAAATATTTCGTGACACAAAATTAAAAATAGCATTTAGAACTAAGAATAATTTACAACATATTTTAAAATCAAAAACACAAACGAGTAAATATAACAAAAGTGGCATATACAGAATGAAATGCTTAGATTGCCCCATGGAATATATAGGACAAACCGGGAGAAAATTTAATACAAGTTATGAAGAACTCATACATGACATAAGACACAATAACAGCAATACAGGATACTCGGAACACATATTAAACACAGGACATGCAAATGGTACGATAGAAAATACTATGGATATCATAGCAACAAATAAGAAACGACAATATTTAAACACATTAGAAAACTACCATATATACAGAACAACAAAAAGAACCACACATACGAACAATATTAACAAGGGAATATATAATCAAATATTTCAGGAATTACACACAATTTACACAGAACAACATAACATATCCACACCACATGCCCCCACCACATCTACCCCTACCGCGTCATAACTCAATCAATACGAAGACACATACATCCAACATTACAATACTCGCAGCTAAGAAAGGAACATACATCACAAGACACGGTGAATACTAAACATTATAATACAACACGTAACAGATAGAAGCCTACAGTAATAATAATAACTACATTTTTTCACGTTGCAGTTTTACGCAGAATATAAGAATAACGACCCCCATAGTGGAAGAACCACACACAAGTTTTAATTATGACACATAAGATGAATAATCTTAACAAGTTTTAGTGTGTGTAAATTCATTATAGTTGACAAATACGTACTTTTTAAATAATTTTAAAAAGGCAAGCAATGAAATAGATTAGCGTAATTAGGGCACCTGATGATGGCACTATGTTGTCGAAACATGTCGTGAAGTAACAGGTGAAACTGAGTGCACTAGAAGACGGCAACTGTATACATATCATGGATTTTCAGTGCACTTCCGAAATACAAGTTAATTCTAAATTATTGCCTGTGTTTCCATGGCCCATAAACGGAAACCCAGACAACAATTTAGAATCATAATATGTTATGTGACACGTCAATGCCCTTTCCGTTTCACTAAGCAAACTGGCTCGGTCGGCGTTATCAATATTTCTGACTTATACTCAGGTGGTGCTCGGTTCGAATCTCGGCCGGGGCACATTCACAAAAGATTTTTCGTGGTTTCTCTCAGATCCTTCATGCAAATTTTGGGATAGTACTACGCAACGATCGCTTCCTTCCTTATCCTTTCCAATTCATCATTTGCTAATGATCCTACCATTCAATGCTACATAATTTCAGCTACTGTCAGCGCTGTTAAATGAATTACATACTGTCACATGTATGAGTGACTACAGACGGGGTTGGGAATGGCATTTGGATTTACTAGACTCTTGCATAACGTAACTAAGGTTGAGCCTCCTATCCATTGTGCAACGGGAGGGTATTTGAGGATAACACCGCTTGAGCGAGAACCTTGAACCGCACCTAACCCCTTCTTCTTTCAATTAATTTATTGTAACCGTGAAGTCGGGAGAAGCAACCCACCGCTTCTGCCTCTATTTTCTGTTTTTACAATTTCCCCAAGATATTCGCGGGGTATCCAAGCAATTACGGAGAATATGCGCTGATACGTTGGTTTTTCAGATAACAATAATAAGTTTAATGTACAACATAACAATACATACACAGAATATACAAAAAGTACATAATCAAGACACTAAAGGGGAACAACAACCCAAATCAATGATTGCGCAGCAATGTCTCGTCGCCAACCGTCGCGACTTTGAATAAGCTAACCTGCCCCAGATTCACTAGCTTCATGTAGGCGTAAAAGAGTTTAATCCAGAAAACAATTCAATTCAATTCTTTATTATTTATGTGCCATGTCAACAGCCGCAAGGCCAA
>NW_019725439.1:51783-51908 GCF_002891405.2 Cryptotermes secundus
ATTACAGTCAAGCACTGGGGAAAACACAATAATGTAGAAAAGTAAACAAACAAACACATATGTAATTATAATAACAATAATAATAATAATTTCGTTAACATAAAACTAAGTGTATTAAGAAGTGA